>NC_072784.1:20695144-20890144 GCF_022539595.1 Amphiprion ocellaris | reverse complement strand
CAGTCTGCAGGCTGTATTGACCTTTCATCCTGTGGTGTTGCTGTAATTTGTGTTCCATTTGGGCTATAGTGTTTAACCACAGCTTTGAGTTACTACATCATTTTATGGTATAATTCTACTGTTTTTTATTTAGAGGAAATAATGCTATTTTTAATCGTATTTGTCTTACATGTGCAGTTTAGTGATTTATCTCCAACCCTGTGAAGGCAATCAAGATGTGAATCTCACAAACAACTACATTTGTGAAATGTTGTCACTACTAAGTTCTTTAGTTTGAATGCTGTATAATTTATAGCATTGAAATGTTTTATTTTGAAGTCCATCTATCTGAATGTATACAGTCTAAAGCAGGGATGTCAAACTCATTTTAGTTCAAGGGCCACATTCAAACCAGATTGATCTCAAATGGGCCGGACCACAGCATAGTAACCTATAAACAACCACAACTCCAATTTTTTCCCTTTGTTTTAGTGCAAAAACAGTGCATTCTGAAAATGTTCACATTTAATGAACTCATTTTAAGATAAGACAAAAAGGCTTTATTGTCATTTTACACAATGTACAGTGAAATTCTAGATGACTTTGTCCCTTTTAAACATACAAGATAAGTTAAGAAAATAAAATAAGAACGAAAACTAACTAAATAGTGGAGTAAAAGATGTTAATATAAATCTTTACCAAAAAAATGCAAAAAATGTGCATTTGACAGCATATAACAAAAGAACAGAACATTGCAAAAGTGATACTGTGGCAGATCATAGACTGTATGACAGACTGTGCAAAACATTATCAACAACCTGAAATTTCCTAAGAAAAATAATTTTTAAAAAAGTTTCAAGTTCAGATATTATGCCTCAGTTTATCATTTAACACAGAACAACTTACAGATCACAGAGTATCTACAAAGGCACAAACATTTGGTCTCAGGTATTTGGAACTGAACAATATAGTATTTTACTTTATGATCAAAACAACTCAAAATCTAGAAATTATTTAAAATTTGCAGTTAATGTCTTCTCTGTAATTTTTCCACTTTGCAAAGTCATCCGTATTTTTGACACCCCTGATCTAAAGAATTCAAGTAAGAGTATGTCAACTCTATTTGCCAAGCTGCTGCATTTAAGGTTGCATACTCAAATGCTTGATTAATGATAAACTCATATGCTAATACACAACAGAGCTGTATTAATGGGTGTTCTGTATGATGAATGCTTTTCTTGTCTACTTGAAAGTAAATTTGAATGCAACGCTTTTGCTTGCACTACGTTAAGGCTCAGATACGCATCCCCACTGCTGTGTTACAGGTTATTGCTCTGCCAAGGAGAGAGCCTTGGCAGATTTATGTGATGATCGGCGTCTGTCTGTCTGTCCGTTAGCAACATTAGTTCAAAACAGACTAATGGATTTGGATGAAATTTTCAGGGAAAGTCAGAAATGACACAAGAACCAAGTGATTAGATTTTGGCAGTGATGCGGCTTATATTCGGGATCCATGGATTTGTTAAAGATTTCTGTATCATTGCGAGATAGCAACACAGTGTCACTGTAACTATGACAACAAATGAACAATACATCACCTGCCTGCTGATGATCACATGATTGCCATCCTACTACAAAATCACCGCTGTGGACTTATCAGGACTTATCCATTAGACATGATACAAAGAACAATTGATTAAATTTTGGGGGTGTTTCCGAGGCCCATCAATTCCCGCCACCCGCTACATATTTAGGTCACACAATTTGGTATCCGTAAATAATGTAGACATACATAATACACGCCTGTGCTCAACGCAAGGTTGTTTTGTTTGTGGGTACATCCATATTAAATGGCCACATTCTATGGTGCTGTGATTTCTGCCACAACTTTTTCAACATTTCAGTCGGAAATTGCATAACAACTGAGCAGCCTTGGCGGAGTGCTGCGATCTCTGAGTGCCTTTCTTGTTTTATTTCTTTTTCTTTAAAATTAAAGTTTATTTTTATCACTCTTCATTTCTGCAGACTCATTGTATATCTGCATGAAGATCCCATATGCTGCTGATGTGAAATCCTTACAGTTTCACACAGTAATCAGGGTGGAACTAGATTTCCAGGACTGTTATGTTATCTTGTTATTGCTTCTTAAAAATTAGACACTTGAGATATTTTCTCATTACAAATGTACCTGATGGTTAAAGTTGTGATTGAAGACCTAATAAAAGCAATGGGCTGTTTTCAGCAGCTAAGCATTCCAGCGCACACAAATCAGATTAGAGCCAATATAATCTTTGAACAACAATCTGATTCTGGCCTCAGTGGGGCCTCACAGGGACAAAGATGTCTTCTGACTAAAACTGTGGAGTCATGATTTGAATAAATGACTTAAAACTCAATTTATAATTCACTGTGAAAAATAAAGCAAATTTTGTTGTCGTAGGTATGTTGGATCATTGCGTAGTGGATGTAATACGTGAAAGACTTTGGCTATTTTGCAGGAGCATTACGTCGTCATTCTGGGAAAATAAAAGATGTTAAAAAAGAAGGGATAGCAGATGTTTTACTTTCAATAAGGTAATTAAATCAGAAGTTCCACACAGCTGCAAGATTCAGTGTATTTTTAACATGAAATACAGTTGCTTCCTAGAAAACCTGAACCTTTGCGGGTTTTTTTGTTGTTGTTTTGTTTTAGGCCTGCATGTTGACAACAGCCATGAAAGGAAGCATTATGTTTTCAGGTTGTCCATCTGTCTCATGATCGCAAAGCACATTTCTGGCCATAGCTAAAGAATTTATACACTTAATATGATAAAAGAAAATGCAGAAAAAAATGAAAATGAAAAAAATTATGTAAAATGCATCCTAAAAGAGCATTTCCTATTTCAGTGGCAGAAGTATCGCACAAATATTGAACAAATTGTCAAAAATGAATACTGTTTAAGGAGGTGGTCCCTCACATTGTGATTTCATTGGCACCCCAGATTCTTTCTCGTCTGACCCACAGAAAACCTACATAGGAAATAGTCTGATTCTTAGACCCTGTGAGCATTTACATCCCCATCTTCTTTCCAAATCTGGACCAGATACAGCACCTAACCTTTGTTTTAAACCTGCACTGTTTAAAGCCTGTGGATTAACTTATTATGCACAGTGCAAGAACACAAAAATACAGAAAAGCACATTCAATAACATTCAATTAAAAAAAATTCTTCTTGGTTTTTTTTGTTTGAAGACAAAGCAGCTGGTGTGAGGCGTAGGTCAGTTTGGATACTGCCACAACAACCAAATATTCGGATATTCGGGTCAAGCCTGATAAAATTATTATCATATTGTCAATTATTGATCCCCCACTGGGAAAATTCATGTTACAGCAGCTCGAAACAAGTGAAGCCTAGTAAGAAAGACAAGAAATATAAAAGTACAATGTAGAAAATTCAAGATATAATAAAGACTATAACATACATGTCATGTTGAATAATGTACACAATTGTAGGGCACACATGGTGTGTAGAACTGTACTAAATTTCTAAAGATTAACATCACTTTTGTGGTTATTGCACTAAAGTTACAGAGAGAAAAGACCAGAGTGACATTATGTAATTATAGAACAGTAAGAGAAAGTATGTTCCACTGAGGAGAACATTGTGACCATATTTCACATTTGGTCGGACACTGATTTGGTTTTACTAATCTTGGCTGCCCACCTATTAAACTACGTCATAGTCTTCACTACATGCTGTGTATTTTGAGTCCAGACACACATGAATGTGAAGTGCAACTTCACTGGCTGCCAGAAAGATACAGCCTCAAAGTCTGAATTCCTGTTTAAAATCAGTCTTTCACATCAAGCATTGCAAACCATGACACTGTCACAAATGTACAACTTTTTTTTGCTAATATAATAACATAATGTAATGAGAGGAATATTCTTTTTAATTAGATTTCTCTTTTCACAGAATCTTTTGACTGAGCCGTAAGGATCCCCCTGAGCCTTGAGGTCAGAAGGCAAAGAGCATGGGAACCAGGAGGGTGCTGGTGACTGGGTGCTCCTCTGGCATCGGCCTGGCGGTGGCTGCACGGCTGGCCAAAGACGAGCTTAGACGGTTTAAAGGTCAGTCACTCCCTCTCAGCTAAAAAAATAAAAATAAGAAATGAAACAGTAGATGATACAAGTTACCCTGACAGACAGTGTGTTTCATTGTGTGTCTGAGGCAGTGGTTGCCACAATGAGGGATCTTAAGAAACGGGGGCCCTTGGAGAAAGCAGCAGGTGACTCTTTAAACAAAACCCTGGAAATCAAAGAACTGGATGCTTGTTGTGAAGCTTCCATAAAAGAGTGCGTCAACAGCCTGCCAAACAGACGGGTGGATATTCTTGGTCTGTTTCTTCTTCTTCTCAATGGACATGCTGTAATTTTATCCAAAGATACACACTTAACTAACAGGATATTCTACTGTTACAGTGAGCAATGCTGGCGTTGGCATGATTGGGCCGCTGGAGTGCCAAAGCATCGCTGCCATGAAGGAGCTCTTTGACACGAACTTCTTTGGCCTGGTGCGGCTCGTGAAGGAGGTGCTGCCAGACATGAAGCAGCGTCAGAGCGGCCATATTGTGGTGATGAGTAGCGTCATGGGAATACAGGGTGTGTTTGTTTGTGCCGGTGAAATCTCCAAAGCAGTGTGGTGGAGAAGTTGCTAATACCTTTCCTAATATTTCCACACAGGACTTCTGTTCAATGATGTCTACTCTGCCTCCAAATTTGCTGTGGAAGGATTTTGTGAAAGTCTGGCAGTGCAAGCATTGAAGTTTAACATCAAGTGATTAAATACATGCCCTGCAAAACACATCAGCTTTATACAAAATGCACCCAGCCCTCAGCTAAAACTTTAGTTATCAGTAAACCCACATAGGTAAGACTTTTACAACTTAAGGAATGTAGTGGAACACTGGTCCTGGATTTATGTTCTTCTGTCTGTGTCACAAGGACAACTCTAGTGGAACCTGGCCCTGTGATGACAGAGTTTGAAAGGAAAGTGTATGAAGATGCTGAGATGATGGATCTGTCTGAGACCGATGAAGAGACTGCCAAGATCTTTCGTGAAGTTTACCTTCCATACTCTAAAAAGGTCTTCACCTCATTAGGGCAGACCACAGAGGAAGTGACTGAGGCAAGTGGTGATAATTGTATTTCAGGTTAAAAGGTCTTTTCCAGTGAAAATACATAATGAGAAGGCGCCCTGCAGTGTTAAAATATGTTTCTTTTTTATTTAGCAAACACTTAAAGTGATCACAGCCAAAGATCCTCCTCTGCGCCACCAGACCAACCGCCTGTACACACCTGTGACTGCACTGAAGCACGCTGATCCGACCGGCCGGCTGCCTCTGGACACTTTCTATAAGATGATCTTTAAGCATGACAATGTGCTCAATGCTACTCTTGGGGTTCTGCGCATGCTGCAGAGGAAGACAGGCAAGAAATTATGATTTGACTGTTGCACAGAATAGAAATTTTGTTCTCAAGAAGTCGCTGCAACTTCTAGTTACTGTTTTTATATAATGACATGCAGCTCTAAGGTGACAGGAATTTCCTTCTTGAAACCATTTTTTATTATTATTTAACTTTCCAATAGTTGTAACAAGATTACGTTTTTAATTTAAAGAAACAAGGGTAAGGCAATTAAAAGAAAATAAAAAGATTTTTAATTATATTGCAATGACACTAGCAGAATCGTAATACAAAACTAAAAAATTAAGTGTTAATAGTACCATACTGTATATGATTTATCTGTTTAACAAACAAATGAATAAGTAATGCACTCTATCACAAAATGTTTAATAATAAAAAATGATTATTGAATATTTGACTTTATTGTTTTAGCGTTATCTTTATTGCAAAGACTTATAAAGATTATCCATGTCCTTTCCATGACACCCAGCTGATTTTCAGCAAAGTAATAACATTTGATGTTAATACTGGTATTTTCAATACGACCATACTTCCACACAGCTCAGTTTGAAAAGTAAATGTCCTGCTTATAGTCAAATGTAAAAAGCCTCTGACCATCCTGCTCTGTGAATTTCTAAAAAAAAAAAAAAAAAAAAAGAGCGAAAAAAAATGCCCTTCTCCATAGTTTTAGGAATCTTATGTATGTAAACTGGTAATATGGTACAAAACCTGACATTTATGGCACAAACATCTAAGGTGCATGTGCAGGTGTACTTTTACAAATTGCAAATTTAGGCATGATTAATTCACTGTATATTTCACCAAGATCAGACAGAGTAAATCAATAAAGTCCTGTTAGTACCTGAAAAATTCCTATAATGGTCGTATGATTAAAAGATATATTGCATCAGTTGCAGCCACTGTTCCCTCTAAGCTGCGCGCGTGCGCAATTGCGCACTGCTGACACGGTCTCTGCGCACAGAAAATCTGTGCTGCGCACAAAAAAAATCCAACCTAAATTGTAAATAAAATAAACACGTAACAATTCATTCTGTGCTATTTTTCAGTGTGAGTCAGTGAGTGACCGGTGACTGGCTGCTGCAGCCAATGATGCGATTCACATACGTATTTACCATAGACTGTATATAATGGTATTTACGCAGCTAATCAACGTCAGGTGTCCTGATGTGCAGCCACCGTTGTTCTCATAGATATGAATGAGTAGATAGGACAAGCCCCTTTGAGCTGCATGCTACTGCGAGGCTAAGCTAGTGGGGGCAAAGTTTCAGTGCATTCTGTTGATGTAGACGGCGTGAAAACGGAAACAACAAGTATGCCGGCTCACTGTGCTGCATACAATTACACACTGCGTCGTACGATTGAGACAAGGAAACTTGGAATGACTTTTCATAGGTAAGAATAGTTTTTGGCTCTTTTTTCATTATGAAATCTTGTTGAGAGCTTCCAGTCTATGAGAGCTAACTAGTTAGCCACTAGCAAAACACTAAGGCGAGCTAGCAGCTTGACAACCAAATACCAGATGATTAATAGTAGCTGTAGTATAGTTGTACAAGCAGTAGTAGTAATACTAAAAGTACAAGCAGTAGTAGTAGTATAAACCGCTGTTAGAGTCATAGAAGTAGTATCAGCATTTGTAATAGTATTACAAGTTGTAGTAGCAGTGCCAGTATCAGCAGCAGTAGTTAGTGTACTACCACTACTACTAGTAGTAGTCACATTGCTATTACTACCACCAATACTACCAATAGTAGTTATAAAGCCTACCTCATATATATCCAGATTACCATCTATGTTCTTCCTCCAAACCCATTTTATGATTGGGATTACATTGAAATGTTCCTAAACAAGGTTATACTTATCAAATTAAATAACTCTGGTCTCCAGTATGCTGGCGAATTCGGTTCTTTGTACTTAATCTATTAGCATGATTTCTTTTTAATATGTTGTGTACAGACTTAATTACTTCTCTACTTTTCTTACTCCATGTAGGTTTCCCAGAGACTATGGGTTGAGGAGGAATTGGAAGTTTGTCGGCTTAGACCTGGTGTCATTCCATCAGTGTTTAACTTCCCGGCTCATCTTTGAAGAGTATGTGCCAGAAAGACCACGACCAAGCAGCCTTGAGATCTTAGACAGCGTCTCCCTCAGGTGGGTGTCGACGGTGTTCATGGTCAGGTCTGTGGTAATCCCGTCAAAAAACAAAACAGAAAAAAAATCTAGATTATAAATCAACATGGAACCAAAGCACTCTGTGTATAACGCCATAGTATAGGATGTAGTTCAGAAAATGTCAAAGTATAGTATGCTTTACTCAAGAATAACATAGTATGGCCTGTAGTTCATACTACAGCATGTTGGCAAGAACAAAAACCAAAACATAGATTATTATGTGGTTCAAAAAGCGCAAAATGATTGGATGTTGCCTAAAATTGTCACGATGATATATGGTTCAAAAAAATGTCATAGTGCAGTATATTGTCAAAAAAGTATGTAATTCAAGAAAACATCAGAGTATAATATGTCATCTAAAAAATGCCATAGAATAATAATTTCATTGCACAAGTAAAAGTATAGTAACTTTTAAAACTGTTCGAATTCTTATATGTTGCTAAAAAAAACAAACAAAAAAAAAAGTCACAGTAATATGTCAATTAAAAAAGCCTATAGCATAGCGTGTCGCCCAACAAACATCATAGTATAGCATGTCGCTCTAAAAACGTCACAGTATAGCCTTTAGTCCACAGCTGTCAGTAGGTGAGAGGCAACATAAAAACAATCCAAACGCTGGTTTCCAGAGGGTTAGACGAGTATTTATTTGAAAGAGTAAGTTTACAACAACACAACATGTGAGGGGGTTAAAAACAAATGGGTGTTAGTAAAATAAAAATAAACAGAACTAAAAGTGAACTTCATGTTGACATTGATGGGCATTCCAACCAGGAACAAAGTAAAAGATAATCAATACGAAAAAAAAACTCTTCCTGTTCACCTCTTAAAACCCAAAAACAGACCGCAGTAGCACCCTAAACTAAAACTACCAATGGCTTCCCTGTTTTCCTTTCTGTACAAGTCAAAGGTCCCTCTCTATCTCCCTACACATCCACCAACCACTGGAACACATCTCCAAAGTTCTGCCGGGCCAGCTCAGCTTCCCCTCAGAAGAAATTCTGCCAGATGAAGGAGCCTTTTGAGAGGCAGCTGGCATCGTGATTGGACTGTACTTTGGTCTGTTCCAATCCAGCTTCAGCTCCAGAGACGGCAGGCGGGACGAGTCAACGGAGGCCGGGTGGACGAAGGCATGCAGCTGAGTACAATCCAGAAAACAACAGAGGAGGAGTGCAGCGACCCAGGGCCAGAACAAACAGAGTAACATAGTATGTCTCTTAGAAAACATCATAGTATAGCCTTTGGTATGAAAAAATAGCATAATATACATTGTATATTGTACAAATAACAAGTCAAAGGAAAGAGACACACATTGTAGAATTGTAGTAATTGTGGGCTGACTGATTTACTGATTATCAGTATTTTTTACTGATTTACGGTAATAAATCCATTTAAAAATGGCGCTACTTTGGCTCTGAACTTTTATCTACCTGTGGTCGCTCTGTCTTCTGGAGTGATTTGATTGGTTATACGTAACGAATAAAACTCCTTTAACTTAACATCTGTAAACAAAAACGTATCAACAAAGTTTTCTGTTAGAGTTTGTGTTCTTCTAAGTTTAACTCCAAGATTTTAAATACTTTCATTTACTGCAAATGAATATCTACTCCAAATGTCTCACTAATAATCATTATCAGCCTTAAAAACCCACAAAACACCCCTCTATACTCGACCACACTTAGTACAGTCCAGTTCCCCCTTCTATAAATCTGCTTGGAATCTTCCACTTCCTGTTTGTCAAAGTGCCCTTCTACCTGGACAGGATTTGTTGGAGCTCATGCAACAAACATTTTGGGTAACTGCACTTTAATATGGATGGATGACACTGAATTAGAGTCTGTTTTAATGAGACTGAGTTAAGATGTGTAGCTCTGTCATTAAATAGTAAATTATTTCTCTGAATTCACAGAGAAAAGTCTGAAATGTTTGCTAGGTTAGCGTCCCACATGTTCTTTGGCTCAGCTAAAGCTAACTCTCTCCAACTTCTGGATCTCTTGAGTTGCTTGTTGTTAAAATATCTTGCTAGAGGTGCTGAAGCTCAGAAAGTCTGAGATGTTTGTTCAAAATAAGCTCATTCTCAAGTCTTATCTGAACTGTCCTCTTTTGTTTGAACTTTCCCTAAACTTAAGAGTTAATGACAGAGCAGCACATCCAGACTCAGTCTCATTTATGTAAAGATTAAACTTCAGTGTCATTCATTGATGTTAAAGTGCAGTTTTTCAAATGTTTGTTGCACATGCTCCCGACCAAACCAGTCCAGGTGGAAGACGATGTGAAGAGAAAGCTCCAGAGGATGAATATCACACATTTACGTTGGAAATAAATGTCCTTTAATTAGACATTGTCATGCAAAAGTTGGATTTCCCTTTAATGATGTTCAAATCTTTGTTGAGTGTTTTGTTGATGTTGGTTTCTAAATGTTTTTTGACACTCGGCCCCAAAGATTAAAACCTTCTACGGCTCACAAGCTGCAACAATTCACACATTATCAACTATCTTTCTGACTAAACTAAGATAAAAAGTGAAAAACTGCCTGATTCCTGCATCATGAATGTAAATCTTTTTGGTTTTTATGACAGTAAACTGAATATATTTGGGTTTGACATTTTATAAACCAAAACAAGAAATGAATTACTGGAGAAAACAATCAACAGATTAATGGACAAAGAAAATGTGTTTTCCAACATATATGGCTGAATTACTCCAACATTACAAGATACATACAATTTTAATTCAATTTTATTTATATAACGCCAATTACAGGTCAAATTGTCTCAAGACACTTTATTTTTATATTTTTTGTCATATTTAAAATATGACAAAGTAAGAAATTTAAACCTCTTGACTAATCCAATTTATTATTTGGTTTTTAAGAGACTAATCGACAAAAAATAACTTTCTCCACTAAAACTAATAAACATGAGGTCAAATAGAAGGAACAGTTTTAAATACTGCAGTCCCACGATGACAAGAATAAAGTTTGTCAACAAAAACTAAATCTGCTGGTGGATTCCATTAAAGTCCTAATAAATGATAATAAAGTGTGATACTAAAGGTTTGTGGTGCTAAAAATGTCAAAGTAAAGATATCAAGTTGAACATCTGGATGGAGGTTGATAAAAGTTGACCTCTTTTTCTCTGGAGCGACTCCATGGATTTTATGGATGGTGGTTAAAGACCTGCTCTTCTAGTCGTCTTCCTTCTAGTCGCTGTAAAAAGTCAGTCCATCCTGGCCGACTTCAACACCTCTTCATGACAACTTGTTCTGCCTCCGACCTGGTGGAAACTCCAGAAACTCGGGAAAACCCATGGAGACTCGAAGAACTCGTGGAGACTCGAAGAACTCGTTGGGCGGGGGAAGGTGTGGTGGGCGGTGGGGGGAGGTGGGGGAGTAGAGGGGGGAGGCCGCCACCCACCTCCCCGCCTACTCTCCGCCCTGACTCCACCCAGACTCCGCCTTGGCTCCACCCATGTGGTCACTTCAGGAACTACGATGCCAAAGGGACGACGAATTTATTTCTTTTCATCTGATCTGTAGCTCAGTGAGTTAAGGATTTGCCTATGGAGCTGCAGGTCGCTGGTTCAAGACCAGACCCTTCTTAAATTTTCTCAAAATCCTAACAAAGACAAAGAAAGAAAAGTGCCAGTGGCGGGTCTTGAACCTGTGACCTTCCACTTGGTAGTCCTCTTCTTATCCCCCTGAGCTACTCGCTCAGATACTAATTCTTCTTTTTTTTGCGCATTTATCATCTATTTTTTGTCGTTTTCGAGTTTTTTTTTTAACTCGAGTCTTGACTCGACCGTTTTTCTCAGGAGGTTGGACTTCAGCCTTTGTGCTGGAGGGTGGAACCCTCAGTTCCAAGACTTTCCAAAGCCTCCAGACCTCCCGAGTCCTCAGGACCTGAGCTTTCACACAGTCTGAGGGCTGAAATTTTATAAGTCCCACAGTAGTTCTCTGTTAGAATGAACCTTCAGACAGCCCAAGGACTGATATCTTCTAAGTTCCTGAGTAGTTCTCTGTTAGTTTGAACCTTCAGACAGTCTGAGGACTGAAGTTTTACAAGTTTCTCAGTACGTCTCTGTTAGTTTGAACTTTCTGGTTAACAGAAGCCTTAAAACTTGTGACCATGAGTCTTGATTTCACATTTAGACCATCCATCTGAGTTCTTCTCAGACCTTCACCTGTGGGTTTTTTAGAAATCCTCAACAAACTTTGATTCTCTTCACTGAACAGTAAAGTTTGTGGAGATCAGAAGGTAACATTAGTTTGATAAATGCCTTCAACTACTAGTAGACTTTATCTGGAAAGCAGTTTTCTGAAATGACTTCTTAGTAAATCTATCCACAATCAAACCAAGAACATAGAAAGAGGAAATGTTTGAAGAAACAACTTGATTTTTTCGGTTCAGACTAGAAAACGCTTTAAGACTTTTATGTGTTTTTGCTCTTTTTGATCGTTTTATTGTCTCTTCTGTTTAATTTGATCTTCTAAAGTCTAACTGGTGTCTTTTCAAATGTTTTGTCTTTAGTTTGATTCTTCTTAAACGTTTAGTTTTGCTCTTTTCTCACCTTTTATTCTTTTCTAATGTCTGATTTGATTTCCAAATGTTTTGTCTTTTTAATGTTTAATTGTTTTTTCAAATGTTTTATCGGCTTGTTTGAGTTTTTTTTCCTTTCCCAATATTTCATGTTTCGATTAAATCTTTAAGGTTTTTCTTTTTAAATGTTTTACCACCTTTTAATGTTTAATTTTCTTTTTAAATGCTTCATTGTATTTTCTGCTTAATTCCTATTTGAAGTTTTATTGTCTTTAAGATGTAATTTTTCTAATTAAACATTAAATTTTTTAATTAAATGTTTTGTCTTTTTAAAGGTTTAATAATCTAATTAAATTATTTGCATTTTTTAAAATGTTTGATATTCTTCTTGTTGAATTGTATTTTTTAAATGTTTAATTATGGAAAATATTTGATCTGTAATCTTTAATATTTGTATTTTAAAAATTCTGTTTAATTTCATAATGACATGTATCTTGTTGCATTATCTAATTCAATATTTTGTCTGTTTAATAGAATTTAATTGTATTAAATGTTTAACTCTTAAACAGACAAAATATTGAATTAGATAATTCAACAAGATACAATACATGTCTTTATGAAATTAAACAAAATTTTAAAGATACAAATATTAAAAATTACAGATCAAATATTTTCCATAATTAAACATTTAAAAAATACAATTCAACAAGAGGAATATTAAACATCTTTAAAAATACAAAACATTTAATTAGATTATTAAACCTTTAAAAAGACAAAACATTTAATTAAAAAAATTAAATGTTTAATTAGAAAATTACATCTTAAATTTCTTAAATCTTTTTAATAATAAAACTTTTCAAAAGTTTTATTGTATTATTTTTTTTCCTTTGATTTAATTGCTTTTTGTTATTTAGTTTATTTCTTTAATCTTCTTTTTCTGTCAAGATTTTAACCCCAACCTTGAAAATGAAACAAACCCTTAAATCACAATGAAAATACTTATGTTGTCACAATTATGAGTTAGTCAGTTATTCAGTTTATCAATTCAACTTTATTTGTTTAGCACCTTTTACACAGATGACAAAACTAAACAAGCAAAGAGAAAAAACTATGCTAAAACTATGACTAAAACTCAAAAACATTAAAAAAAAAAAAAAAGATTTAACGTGGTAATAAAATATGTTGTGTCCAGGGGATGGAGGGAGTTTACTGAAATCTTCTTGGGCTCACATGGGAAATCATTTAAAATATAAACTTGATATTCAGTCTAAGGAAACTGGAAACTGCAGAGCGACAGAAGAACCAACAATATCTCCTGTTTTCTCCTTTAATGAGTCGACTCTTCTTGTGCTTTCAGACCAAAGAACTACAGACTCTTCACAACCTACTCAAACTCTTGGTACAGAACCTCACCACACGGGTCAAGAAGGTTTCCATCTCATTTCTACTCTGAAGTTCACCTTCTCCTGCTCAAACTGCTGACAAATGTTTCTGCTGCTCTAAAGTCTGGTCTCCAGAACTTCCTAAAAACTCTCAAAGTCTCTTCTGCTGCAGGTTGCTTTGTAGAACTGTTCCAGAAAACCTCACTAAACCACATGGAGGAGCCTCAAGATAGTCGTCCAAATGAAACCATACAAAAACCAAACTAGCACAACCCAAACGCTAAAGTCTCCTGCAGCCTACCAGAGAACCTCTGAGAACAGAGAATCAGGACAGGAACTCTTACCTTCTGGACAACCAGCGTTGGTTCTCAAACAAGAATACAGAATGTGTCAGACCAAAAACCTCTAAAGACTCACTACAGCCAAGATAAAGACACAACTCAGCTGCAGCAAATCCACTAATCACTGCACACATTAGCACCATGTGCTAACTGTGGCTAAAGAACCACATTTACCAAGACAACTATCTGGTACAAAGCCCTAAAACACACCAAGAAACACATTAAAGATGATTTTACTGCTGGAAGCTGCAAGCCAACGCCTAAAGAACAAACTACAGCAACAGAGTCCAAACCCGGTTCAGTGGTGAAGAGAAGCAGAGGAAATGTTTGTCTGCAGCTAAATAAAGCAGGAAGACACTGAGCTGCTCAGGTGTTCCTGATAACACCAAGCAGCCACCTGGACAGCCAATAGGAACACAGCTTACTGGAAGTCCAGAGGGCTGGCTTAGTGAAGGAAATTTAATTTAAAGTTGAAGCAGAAAGTTAACAAAGAAAGTTGAAAACCACCTTCTGATACCTGAAATCTCTGAGTTTTCACACAAAGAACACCTGAACATGTCAAACTGGTTCCATAGTAGAACCATCATTGTAAAAACGTCATAGTATGATGTGTTGCTCAAAAAACATTAGGACCTGGCTGTCAGGGGACAAACATGTAAGAAACATGAGAACAGAGAGAACCCAACCAGTAGGTCACAGTTTATCATCCCCCAGTCATCTCCTGAAGTCCATATGGTGAGAGACATCAGTATCTGGTTGTTAATTTACCAGAGGATGCTTATAATCATGCTGATGTGGTCTGTACTCTACAGTATTTTAGTGACTCAATAAATGCCTAAGATGTTTTTTTTAAAATGCTTTTTAGTTTTTCATAAACATTTAACAGTCTATATGTAATCAATAAATGGCCTTTGCCTATCTTAAGAAAAACTCACTCAGAACTCTGATATGTTAACAGTACTAAATAAATCAATAAATACATGCATACACACATAAATAAGTTAATACATTAACTGTGTTAAGATAAGATTTAGATTAAAAAAAAAGTTGTTTATGTTTTTGCAGAATCCAGTATTACTCACTGGTTGGTCATTACATTTTGTTAGTTTGATTTCACTGTTTAAAATGATGCCACCTCTTTTCAGACCTGTGATAATAAAACAATACAAAACTTTTAGTTCCGTGTTAATAAAGTACTTAAAGCTTTAAGTATGGCTAAATGCTTTTTTCAAAATTAAATATATCACTCCTTAGGTGGTAGTGGCCCCAAGTTCGGTAAAGTTGGAAAGATATTCACAGATTCAGACTTCCAGCATCAATAACTCATTAGATATAGGTTGTCAAAACATAAACGGTGCCTCTTTCCCATTGTTGCAAAGCAGACAATGTGCTACAAGCCCAGTTTTATCAAAAGTAGCTGTCTTTCAAGCTACAGGAATAACATTGGTGTCTATGGAGTGAACAGGGTCCGTCTGCAATTTGCAAAACCACTGCAACAGTAAAGAGAGACAAATATTCAATAACTTCACTCTTATACATTGTAGTGTCACTAAAATCACTGCAGCCTTCAACTGGCTCCTGTTGACAAAGTGTTTTAACAGAAATGTAAATGCTGTAATGTGATTCTTTTAATGAACCATGTAACTTGAATGGATGTGATGCTGGTGTGACCACAGTGCACACGTCTGATGTTGCTCACAGTGGTCCAAGGGACGCTCAGGGAGTTTGTGTGTTTGCTCACACTCATGAAAAATTACAGGGAACATTGTTTGCAGCAAACTCACCCTTACTGTTCTAATGAAGTTGCACATTTTTGTGGTAATTCTCATTGGGTAAATTTGGCATCATAATTGTGTGACTCTGGGTTGAGTCACCCATATTTAACAAAATCGGAGACAAAAATCAACTTCAGGAAAGTCATGAGGAGTTAAGTCTGTGTACAAATGCATCATTTCCACGGGATTGAGTGGCAACTAATATCTGCAGGTCACAGCTAAAAATATGTGTAATATAGTGAGACATATCTGCATTTTGCCCTCTCTTTCTTGTTTAATAGTAAAACATGAAACACTTACTGAACACGAGGACACAAAATGTAGTTCCCTACAGTTTTTATTATAAGTAACTTATTTTACAACGTTTGACTGTAGAAAGAAAAACTGTAGAAAGGTTTTATGTACAATGATTTTGAACTACTTTTAAACAAGTATTGAAATTAATAATGATAGAAAATATCTATGACTGTTCTAATAACACAAGACCAATGAAATATCAGTCACAGCCTCAGCTTCAAATAATGCTAAATGAAGTACATTTTTATTTTTGTCCTTTTTAGTACACAACAATCATTTTAGAAACATAAGACTTCTCAAGCAATGATCTACCAGAACAAACATATTTACAAACAGAAATTGGGAGTTTGAAATGTACAAAACACTTAGTGCGACCTGGTATGGAAATTGTAAGACCAGTTATATATAAAAATAAAACAAACAGACAAAAAACTGTTTTCCTTGTAAGTAAGATGTGAACTGGACTGTGAACAACATGTTTCCAAGGTCTGACAGAACAGTAGCTGACTCTATAGCGAACAGGATAAAACAATGAATTAAAGATAAACTCAGTCTATGACACAACTAGGGGCAGTGTTTAAGTCACCACAAAAGTAGTAGCTAGGAGTGGTGGCCTACTCATTTCTGTTCATGTTGTCACAAGACGAAAATGCAAAGGTTACGTTCTCAAAATTCTACTATTACCAACTGACTTTATGTTGAAATGTCCAAAAAAAAAAAAGGTTAAGGAGAAGAGAACCTCTATCCTGCACACTCAGAAAATAAAAGAGTTGGTCAGACATTACACAAAGTCTTAGTTGAGTGACTGAGTCTCATCTTAGAATTGTTAAAAGTTAAAGGGTGCAGCACTACATAGTAGTGTTTTTTTGTCCTTCAGCCTCTTTTAGCAATCATCTTTAGATGCAACTCCATGGCCCCTGGACTGGAAGCTACTGTAGATGCAGGGGAACTGTCCCACTGCATGCCATAAAACACCTCCCTGAGGAGTGACAGGGCATAAGCAGTCACAGCCCAGCAGCCGCCCCCTCACACTGACCACAGCTCCACCGCAGACACTAGCAGGAACGAGGTGAGAGTGCTGCTACAAGTAGTCCATTTAATGTGGTCAAGAACATGAGATAGTTATGTTCTGCGTTGCTGAAAGGCACAGCGTCCAAACTCAACAAAACAAGCAAAATGGAGGAATGTTTGCAGGGAAGAGTGATATAAAATAGCAGCTGATATAAGCATAGCTTAGTACATCTGAAGTGATGTTTTCAAAAAAAAAAGGTATTCATGGTTTCCACAAATATACAGAGTATAAAACAAACAAATAAAAAAGAAAACATAAGGGCAGTGAGAGGCTGATTTAATAGGAAAACAGTTCTGTTTGAAACATTTTCTTAAAGTGAATGAAAACATGCTTAAAGACTGAAGATATCAGGGTGGCAGTAACACTGGCAGATGGGGACCTTTAGCGTCAGTGACAAGTTACAAATGGAAGCATTAAACCTAAAACTTTACTCTGCCCATTCAGTTTGGATGGTTAGAAAGAAAACTGCCATGGAGTAAATGCCACCCATATATTATAAATATCCGTTGCAGTCAAATGTTGTATCCGACCCACACTTACCCTATAAGGCTGGTCATTTGAAGTGCTTCAGAGACACTCATCTACATTCTTGTTCATAATACTCATGTGGAAAGTAATCATTTGCCACAATTCAATCAAACATATCACTACTGCAGAGCAACTCTTGAAATGTATTTGCTAGAACCAGTGAATCATCTTGGGATGGCACTTTATGTGAGAAGCTAGGACAGAAAGAGAAACATCTAAAAAGCAGTTCAGATAGATAAAAACAATAAATAAAATTCCCTTCAACTTTTCACTTTTTCTCTTATCTACTTTTAAAATGTTTGTTAGTTTTCAGGAGAGTGTCCCCAAGTCTTTGAAATGAAAGACTTGGTTTTCTTCATATACTTTTTTTTTTATAATAAAAAACAAGTCCATCTGTGACAGAATTACTTCATTAAATTGTCTGCCGTTTTTTCAGACAACACACATTTCCCTTTACTTTTTTTCTCTGCAAAAATCACTAGCAGACGGTCCTCGTGATAAACATAGTCAATCCAAATCCAATGAAAATCTTGGAAACAGGCTGACACATAAAACACAGACGGGCCTAAGAGCCAGTCCACAAATTCTTGCACCCCAGGTCCCTTTTCAAGCAAAGGCCATAGGATTTTCATGCAAACACCTGCATCTTGCCATTGGCCTCTGGAATTTGGGTAATTTGGGTCTGGGCAGGGACAGCAACTGCTGGGCTGGGTGTGGAATCTGACCAATCAGAGACACAGTGGGGAGAAGGACTGGACCAGTGCTCAGGAGACTCTGGAGAGGGGGTCAGGTATGGGTGCTCACTAGGCAAATGGAGGTAATGCTTGGGCGTGGCATCTAGTGCGGATGAATAGCTGTGCTGGGAGGGAGGGGTTGGATAATCCTCTTTTCCTGCAGTGCTGCCACTGGGCTGGGAGGGCAGAGCTTGAGCGGGCTGGGCTGTTGGCGTGGATGCCTGTGGGGGCTGAGCAGGAGGCTGGGACTGAGAAGGCTGTTGAGACATCTGCTGCTGCTGGAAGAAGGACGGTGGGGGCTGTGAGGTCTGGGGTGTGGGCGGGGTGGAGGTGCCCATGCGGGCAATGCTTTGTTGGTTGGTGATGCTGTGATTCATGAGCTGCTGCTGTTGCTGTTGTTGCTGCTGCTCAGCAATGGAAGGCAACTTCACCGGGCTAATAGTGGGTGTGGAGGTAACAGGCGTCGGCTGCAGCATGGCATTACGGTAGATCTGCTGTTGGTGCATCAGCATGTTTTGCTGCTGCATGGCTTGACTCTGGGGGTGCATGGCTGCCTGGTTGCTTTGCACAATATTCACTACCTGCTGACCGCACTGGGAGGAGGGGGTCATCCGGTTGTGCCAGTCAAAGGGCACACTGACAGGACTGACCATGCCCATGTTGAGCCCCATCTGGCCTGAACTCAGCACATAGCCATGGTTGACGTCTGAAGCCATAGAGACACGTCCCTGCAAGGACATTCCTCCAGCTCCCAGGTCATTGAGCTGGGCTAGAGACACAGCAAAGGGGCCACCTCCCTCCAACATGCTACTGTGTACCATTGGGGTGTTTGGGACAGACATGGAGGAGTGGAAAAGCCCTGGTGACTGCATGGCCACAGGCGAAGTGGGGTTGGTGATGTAGCCAGCATTGCTGGCTCCACCGTGTGGTGAGTCCAGTGAGTCGACTGGGGACAGAGTAACTGAGCTCTCCAGTAAGGCGCTCTGCATGTCCAGGGTCAGCTTCTTATTGCGAGCCTTCACTGACTCCTTCAGGCTGGAAGCATGTTGGCCTCCCAGGCCAGAACCCTTGGCCCCAGGCCGACGGTTCTTCTTGCCTTGTGGGGTGTTCTTCAGACTAGGTAGGAAGGCACTGGGAGGGCACATGAGAGGAGACAGAGTGTGCCCCCCTGTGAGGTGGTGTCCAGGCCCTCCATGGCCCTGGGGACTCCTTACTGTGTTGTACTCATCAAGAAGCTGCACAATGTCATGGTGCATGCGCTCCTGAGCAATGTCTCTTGGCAACCTGTCCATATGGTCTGTAATTTCTCTGTTTGCGAAGTGAGCCAGCAGCACTTTTACAGCTTCACAGCTGCCCTCACGGGCTGCAAGGAACAGCGGGGTTTCCTCCTGGAAAAAAAAAGAAAACATAAACAGGCTGTCTAAGATATAAACATGTGTCACTCTATTTTAAGCCTAATGATGCCAAAGTGTGGTTAAACAGTATAAATGGATGACATACCTTGAGATCTTGCATATCTTTGTTTGCGCCATTCTTTAGCAGGGCAACAGTGGCATCCACATTGTTAACAGCAGCAGCCCAGTGCAAGGCCGATTTACCTAAAAGAGACAAACAAATAAAGAGCATACAGATTAACAGTGTCCGTATTAATATTAATATATGACATGGGAGTATCTGCATCAGGTCACTCTCTTGAGTGAAAAATTATACACATACCCAATTCATCAACTGCGTTGACATCAGCATGACAAGTGATGAGCTCCTCTACCATGCCCTCTACTGCCAACCGCGCAGCCAGAATCAGTGCAGTGGAGCCATCATACATACGAGAGTCAAGATCTGTGGCTCGATTCCGGATGAGAATCTAGTTGGGCAGAAAAGATTGAATTCAACATTATGATATACAATATATATATATATACATATATCATATACATACACAAATGTTCTAAAATACGTTGCAAGCATTTCTATTACCGATTTAGCCAAATAAGCAGTGTGTGAAAATGTTTGATTACCTGGAAGACACCCTGTGCATCTGCAGCCACTGCAGCATGAAGTGGGGTGCGCCCTGTGTTGTCCTGAGCATTGGCATCTGCCCCGGCATCCAGCAGCCTCTTAGCAGCATCAGCACGGGCGTAGCGAGCAGCCAGGTGGAGTGCTGTCTCACCAGTGCGGTCTGTTTGGGCAGCAAGGGATGCACCCTGGTATATCAGGTCAGAGATTATGTTTGCAGAGCACTCCTCATTCTCCTCTTCCTCTGCTACCTCAGGCTCTAAACCGCCTCCACAGAATGATGCCAGCATCAAAGGTGTAAAACCATCTGGTGGGAGATGAAAACAGGCATGGGTGAGTTTATGTCCGTTTAAGCACTTAACAGATGTATGAAGAAAGTGTAAAAATGTATGTCCAAGTCACAGCCTCAGTATTTCAATATAGATCACTTCACTACTAACCTGGGCCTCGGACATTAACATCCATGCAGTCACTTTCAAACTCTCCTTGAGGTGGCGTGAGGGCCATGGTGGGTGGGACCCGGATGTCTGCGGCTGCAAGGTGATGCTGTGTCCACTGTCTGCAGTCCACTGCATCTTCACTGTCTGAGAGCATACTTGGCTCCTCAACCTGAATTCACAGAAAGAGAAAATCCAGTTTAAGTTTAAAAGCAGGCTGACATACTGCGAAAATGTACAAATACACTCTGGTGCTTGTGTGTATGTAAACTGATGAGGACAATTTACTGTAAATTAGTTGTGTTACTAACCTTAAGCCTTTTTGCTTCTGGGCAATCCGAGTCCATCCACTGGTCACTATGATCTCCAAGAAGAGATTCCTCCACAGTTTTTGGCATGTGTCTGTTTATAGATGAATATATATATATATATATAAATATAAGCCTAAGGAAATTCATTCAATTTCAAAATAAATTCTTGAAGCAATTCCGCTCCAGCAATATCATTAGTGTTAACATTTGCAAACGAATGACTTACTTCATTCCCAGAGCATCCTGGCCTACAGGTTCCCTACGGTTCTTGTTGCTGCTGGGTTCCTTTTTGAGGAAGAAGCCTTCAGGGAACCAAAGGGTGCTGTGTTCTCTCTTTCTACGAGCAATCAACATGCCTATCACAAGGATGATCAAGAGGAAAAGAGAAGCAATCCCCACCAGAATCAGCTTGGCCCAGGACGGTATGGGGTCAGTTGGCATCCTTTCACCTGTGGTGAGAAGAGAAATAGAAGTAGAAATTACATATTTGTACCTCACTAGTCTTACTAGTTCTCTTTGTGTTCTCCAAGTATCCCTACTCACTCCAAGCTTCTTTGAGGGGATAAGGGAAACGGAGCATTTCCACTGCTGACAAGGCTCCCAGGTACTCTGCAGCACTGTCAGCTGTGGGGAAACAGTCCTCGGCGCCTTGAGAGCACAAACGGTTGTCTATTTCCAGGTAGACTTTGGAACTACATGAAGAGCAGAAAAGCAGGTGTTAGAACAATGCACAATTTACATGGTAGACGTCAACTTTAAAGTTGACTGTTGGCCTTACTGACCCAATGATCTCATGTTGAGGCTGTAGCTCCCGCTTGAGCCGTGCTTCTCGGCGGGTGTAAGGCCGAATCATGGCCTCTCCATTGTCGTCTAGCCTGAAGCGCAGTGAAGTGTGTAGGATTGCGCTTAATTTCTGCAGGAAAGCTGTACTGGTACGGAGAAGCTCCTCAGGAGGCAGTAGAACTACCAAAACCAAGACACCATCAGCAAGGTTTTCTGGAACCTTTGCTGCACAGTCCAAGCCATCCCAGCCACACTCTTCTGTGTTGCAGCCTTGGTCACAGAGTCCATCAGCAAAGTGGTCGATGCAATAGGTTTCATATATTGGACTGAAAATAACAGACAGAAGGATCAGCTCAAATTTTCTCAGGCCTATAAAAATGTGGAGAATCCATTTAACAGTAAATATGAACTCACTTGCAAACTTTCTCCTTGGTTCTGCAGTCAAAGTTGTCATATAGACAGTCAGCATTGTTACAGGACTCATCACACTGGCTGTTGTTGAAGACATGCCAGCAGCGACGGTCTGGACAACGAGCCCAGGGGTTCACTGCTAGAGAACAGTCGCCACCATCCCAGCGACAAGGGAATGTGTTACATTCCTTGTCACAAACACCATCATTGGCTTTGGAGTGACAGTCTGCCAGAGGACATGAGGGTATTGAAGGCTCAACGCTGTCGATCTTCTGCTCGCACCGTTTACCTGTCCAGCCACTTTGACACTGGCATTGGAAGAATGGGAAGCTAGTCTCTTCAGTGCACATTCCTCCATTGTGGCAAGGCTTGGAGGAGCACCCTTCATTGCTGCGACGCTGACACTGGGGCCCACCATAACCTGACAGGCAGGTACAACGCGCCCCTCTTGTGGTAAGTGCGCAGCTACCTCCATTATAGCAGGACAGCTCCCGACAGGACATGCTTCTTTCACAATTTGGCCCAGTATAACCCTAAAGATAGACAGATATTCACTTTGCAGTTATGAACTTTTGATGCACAATCAAAAATGCTGTGATTGCCAAACAACACACATGTGGATCACTTATATGGATGTACACTTACAAGTTGACACGTGCAAGTGTATCCGAGGGAAGAACTGCTGGTTAGAGAACAGGCTCCTCCATTCTGACAAGGCTGAGACTCACAAACACTGAACCTGCTCTGACACCTCCGACCTGAAAACAAAATAAGGATGGTAAAAGCTTTAGAATTAAAAATGTATTGTACACAAAGAAAATGCAAAGGAAAGAAACAAGGGGGCAGAGAATGGTTGGTAGCTGTCTAACCTGTAAAGCCAGGCTTGCAGATGCATTGGTAGTCATTGGGCAACTGGATGCAGTCAAGACTGTTGGAAGGACTGCAGGGGTTAGAGAGACATTCATTTATGTCTCCCTCACATCTTTCTCCTGTGAAACCAGGGGGACAATTGCAGCGATATCCACCCACTCTGTCCACACAGGTGCCATTGTTCAGGCACTTAGGAGGAGCACTGCGCATCCTCAAGGGTGAGTCACAGTCATCTACATTTATTTCGCAGAGAACACCTTTAAAAGGAGAGGAATATCATACATTACTATGTATGTATTGTTTCTTGATCACATGAGGTGAAGTCTCTGTAGCGATAAGCAGCGTTTTCTGTTGTATATATGCTTGCATACCCAATGTTCCGGGGGGGCAGGAGCAGATATAATGTCCCACCAGATCAATGCATGTGCCTCCATTCTGGCACGGATGAGACTGGCACTCATTGATTTCTATCTCGCAGTTCTGTCCAGTATAACCTGGCATACACTGTAACGACATGAAGTTCAAAAGAACATAAACTCAACAGCTGTGAAAAAGCACTAAATGAATAAAGATTTTTTGTTGAATTCTGACCATAAATCTCATAGCAACACAAATCAACAGACTCACATCACACTGGTACCCTCCCACATATCCCCTACAGGTGGCGCCATTGCGACAAGGTTTGTCTTCACAGTGGTCCACTTGACTTTCGCAATAGCTGCCAGTGTAGTCAGAATTACATTTACAGTAGTGGGTATTCCCAGTGTTGACACAATGACCACCATGGTGGCATAGCTCATCTGTCTGGAGCCCTAATTAGAAAGATTTTGGAGAAAATTGAACTTTATTCATGCAGTTAAAGCACAAACTCTGAAATAGAATTCAAATGTCCCCATGTACAGAACATAAAAATACGCTACCTCTCTGGCGAGCAGCTGTCTCACAGGACACTCTTGGGATATCACAGTAACGTCCTGACCAGCCGTTGGTACAATCACAGATGAAAGATGCATCTTTCTGACGACAGCGTCCTCCGTTTTGGCACGGAGATGAGCGCCTGCACCAATCAACTGGTGTCTGGGTAAGCAGAATGGAAATCTTAAGAATCTGTGGTCTTAAAAACATGAAAGCATGAAGACTCAAGGTCTTAATAAGGATAGTGTCTGTTAGTGTGTGTACCTGGCAGCGGTTGCCAGTAAAGCCCTTGGGGCAGGAGCAACGGAAGGACTCCAGGGCATCTTGACAGATGCCTCCGTTGAGGCAGGGCTGGGAATCACACTCATTGACTTCATACTGGCAGTGGGAGCCGGTGAAGCCAGAGCGGCAGGTACAGGAGTAGCCATTGATTTTGTCTGTGCATACCCCTCCATTGAAGCAGGAGCTGTAAACATGAGTAAAAACATGGATATGAATTTTTAGGATTATATTCAGTATTTATAACACGTATGAGCAAATTTATGAAGTAAAACATGTGATATGTCCATATCTCAAACACTCACCTTTCGGTGCAATCAGGGATGTTGGTTTCACAGTGAATGCCAGTAAAACCAGGCTTACAGGTGCAGGTGTACGAGTTAACATAGTCTGTGCATGTCCCGTCATTCTTACAGGGGGAACTCTGACATTCATTGATCTCTAAAGCACAGCGGGGCCCCGTGAAGCCTGGCAGGCAGTTACAGTGGAAGGAGTTCACACCATCTGTGCAAGATCCTCCATTCTGACAGGGATCTAATAGCACAACAGAAGAATATGACTTTGGTTAAATACAGTAATGTACATGGATCTAGTACTGTGTTTGACAGCAAGAGACAATTATAATAATTCAGCAAGATAAGTTTATGTGGCTACTCACTTGGAGCACAGTCATTGATGTCTGTTTCACAAGTCAGCCCAGTATATCCTGCTCTGCAAGCGCACGTGAAGCCTCCACGCATGTTAGTGCAGGTCCCGCGGTTTTTGCAGGGGTTTGAGATACATTCGTTTATATCGGTGTTACACAACTGACCTGAAGGATACAAAAGGGTACAATGAGACATGATTTGTAAGCTTCCAAACAGATTATGTCACAATAAGTGAGTGAAATGATGGCATACAAAATGTGCTAACCTTGCCACCCTTGCTGGCATTTACATTGGTAACCCAAGTAATCTGCTGTGTGGGTGCAGACAGCATGATTGGCACAGGGGTTAGGAGAGCAAGGGGTGAGGACCTCAGCACAGGTGGGTCCACTGTAAGGGAGCTCACACAGACAGGTGAAGCTTGCCACGCCGTCCACACACGTGCCTTTGTTCATACAGGGACTGGATGCACATTCGTTGATGTTCACCTGGCAGAGGTTACCTGTGAAAAGGGAAAAGGAAAAGAAAGGGAAAAGGTATTGGAACGTTTAATAGAGCTGAGTTTTGATGAGTCTTGGACTCGTAAATGTGACTAGAGAATGCATCGACATATTTTCAGTTCACCACTAGGGGGAGGTAGACAATTGTCATTCAACAGTAAAAAGATGGACAACATCACAGTGACCTTTTAGAATAAATCTCTGGAAGTTTTCTACAAGAACCTCAATTATGACTTCAATTACTATGTGTGCCACACATGTGTGTTCCTCTCTTCAATTATAATGCATGTTTTGATGTGTGTCAGCCTCTAACCTCTGAAGCCTTGGCGACACTTGCAGGTAAAACCATTGAGCTGGTCGATGCATGTGCCAGCATTCTGGCAGGGACTTGGCAAACAGTCATTTCGGTCCAGATCACAATTCTTCCCCACCCATCCGGGCTCACAGTCACAGCGGTAACTGGAAATACAATAGTACAGTCAATTATCCCAGAGATACTATTTTGTAAAAGTGAAATGACAATGACCTGATATGCTAGCTGAAACCTGTAGGATTAGCTACAAGCTGACAAAAGCTCTAACTTCTCATACCCATTGATGTCCTCCCTGCATGAGCCATGGACACATGGGCTGCTGCCGCACTCATCCACCTGAGAGTAGCAGTAAGGGGGCTTGAAACCCTCAGGACATTGACAGTGAAATCCATTCTCTTCATCCACACATGTTCCTCCATTTCTGCAGGGGCTAGATGCACACTCATCTATTTCCACATTACATTTGGGACCTGGCAGGGGAGATGTTAGACAAAATCAAAATGTGTGTGTCAGCAATTTCAGTGAGAATCGATTTTGTCATGTTAAATTTGTGCTTTCATGTTTAGAGGTGGGGGGGTAGGGGGGTCTTACCAGTGAAGCCAGGTTTGCAAACACAGTCATAACGGTTGATGCCATCTTTGCAAATGCCATAGTCACAGGGGTTACTGGCACAATCGTCAAAGTTTATTTCACAGTTTCTGCCTAAGTGGACAAAGAGTTTCACATTAGACTTGCTGAAATGTCCTAAACATTTGAACAATTGCAGAACTAATGATTCGGTGTATCTCAGGGCAGACATATACTTGTCGCTATTACTGTGATTGCCCTGAACAGCAAAAGTAATTTTTTAAATCGTTAAATCACAGGCTTTCTGGGTTTTTTCCTGGTACCTGAGGTTCCATGTTGGCACTGGCAGATGTACTTGTTGACAAGATCCACACACTTGCCTCCATTCTGACAAGGGTTGCTGTGGCACTCATTGAGCTGATTCTCACAGCGATAACCTGTATAGCCAGCATCACAGTTACAGGTGTAGCTAGCAATGCCATCTACACAAGTACCATGGTGGCATGGGTCGGGCTGACAGTTGTTGATGTTACTTTCACAGAGTGTCCCTTCATAACCTAGAAGTGGGCAAAAACATAAATGTGAAGTGATTAAAAGGTACTTTTCAGGTTGCAAAGATTCAGGCTTTTACTTCCTCACAACCTGATATCAGCTTTCCTTTCCATTACTTTCCCTGTCGTTATCACTTACTTGCTTTGTAAAATTTCTAATTGTGTTCTTTTCCCCAATCTATTTAGTTTTTGGAACCTTCTGTGTCCATTTCCCACTTTTCTTCATAAAAGCCTCTACAGTTTTGGCTTCAAATCCACTGTGGTTTCCATGTCGACAGTGTCTGTGTGTTAGGCAAGCAACTGTTGGTTTGCGTGGTATGTGTGTGGAGCAATGCTGAGTTGGGCAAAGCAGTAAAGAAGGGCCCTACACAGGCCTCCCAGTCTTGCTTTTGTTCTCAGTGGTGGAGAGAACAATAGACTGCGCCACGTCAAACAGGGCCACTTCACTCAACAGAAGGGGCCCACAAACACAGGGAATACCAAGCAGCTGGCCACTGAAACAATGAAGCGTACTCCTCCATAGGCATTGCTCTAAACAAACATGCTAAATATCACTGTATACACACAGCCAGCTTATACATACAGCCTTTGTGGGAAACTTCACAGGTAACTATATCTGGTTTTGTTTCCAAATGTGGACATGATTGAATGTGAAGGAATGAAAGTTAAAACACAGCATAAGGTGTTCTATGGGGGTTTAACAGATGAACAGATGTCGGGGGTGATGACCATGGCTCCTTTCTTGCCAACTGCTGGTCCTTAGTGACCCCATGATCCTGAGAGCCGATGAAGGAAAGAGGGGGATTAGGGGCCTCAAGTCAGTCTGCTTGGCCAGCAGACACCCAGAGAAATAACTCACCCCTAAAAACTGAATACTTAACAAAGACCAAAACAAGTGGTCAAGGCTCATCTGCTCTTCTGTCTGGGGAGACTTGTTGAGATGAGTACTGTCTGACAACTATACACTGACAAGTATTAGGCAGAGAAGAAGTGGAGAATCCCTTACCTTCAGCACAGCGGCACTCAAACCCATTGGGTCGGTCGTAGCATTTTGCTCCATTCTGGCAGGGCGTGCTGGCGCACTCATCTATGTCGATTTGACACATGGTGCCAGTAAAGCCTGGGACATGCAAACATAGAGGTTAGGGGTCAGAAAGAAGGTCCAGTGGAAGGGTCCATGCTGAGGTCAGAGGGCACTTCTGCTCTTCTTTGGAGGGCAGAGGTCTGTGGCTTGGTTAGTAATGTCTGGCTAAGGTAGGGTTTGAGGGTGTCTCGACTGGTTAAGGACATGTCATTTGTGCACTTGGACAAGTGCTGAGATGACCACTGCAAACTGCCTTGGGAAGTCTGTGACCTTGATGATATTTTAGAGGAGGGACTTACAATTGAGGCAGATCTAAAAAGAAATTAAATTAATATTGGTAGCTCGAGGTATTAAATATTTGAATAGGAAAATGCAATTCCAGATTCACTTAGGTAGGTTCTGGTAACGGCTATGGCAATTTACGTGTCGGCACAACAACAATTTTACACATCTATGGAGTCTGGATATTTGGATATTGGTTATTATTATTATTATTATTATTATTATTATTATTATCATTATTATTAATATTATTATTATTATTATTATTATTATTATTATTATTATTATTATTATTATTATTATTATTATTATTATTATTATTATTATTATTATAGTGGCAGTAGTAGTTCGGAAAGTTTGAGAAACGAGCAAGCCTAAAATCACTGGGCACAGTGCCCAGACGGGTGAATTGGTGCATTGGTAGCACACTGCTCAGTTGATTAACAGTGTCAGGATGGTCTGTGTGTTGGTGCTTGGGCTGCTAAAGGGGGGGGTTTGAGGAGACGGTGGGATTGTTTTCTCTTTTGGGGACCCCCCCCCCCCTCCATTGCCTGCATCAGCTCCACCGGCTCAATAGCTAGATGGGGGGTGGAGGGGGGACGTCTGTCCCAGATGTAAATTGCGGACCTGGAAAAGAATCTCATTAGCAGGACTGCTGTCCCCCTCCCACCACCACTACCACCACCACCACCACCAGGGCAGGATGAGGGAGACTGCTGTCCCTTCCACATTCCAGAGAGGAGGGAAGCGGGGGTCACAATAGTGCCTTTGTTCAGGCAAGAAGATAGGCAGCCTTTTGGGCTTGCCTTTTTATATGAGTGGTGGCTCTAAACACCAGCAGGCAGAAGCAGTGAGGCTGACCCTCCCTTCTCTGATTCTGGGGACATTTAAACTTTGCTTCTCTGTTGTTACTCATGTAGTTACTGGATTGAAGTTGTTAACAGGCAACATAGATATGAAAACACTCAAATAAAATGTAGTTAATTCAGAAAAGTATTACCTGGCTGGCAGGTGCATGTGAAGCCATTGACCATGTCCCGACAGATGCCATCATTCACGCATGGGTTGCTCTCACAGTCATCTACATCAATCTCGCAATAAGTCCCCATGTAGCCTAGAAGACAGAATTTCAAACTGAAATCACACACTTGTTTTAGCAGCATGCTGTGCATGTGTATTGTGTCTACTGTTTGCACTGGGAAGACAATCTGTGGGAAACTTTTCACTCGTGTGAGTTTTTAACATTGGTCTCTGCTGAACCACAAGATGGAAAAAAAAAAGATCCCTAGAGCATTGCCAGAGTTCCCACTGCACTGACCTGAAATCACCACACCCTACTGTCCATGGAGCATTACCCCTCCCTGGGTCAGTGTCCCATTCACCAGATGCATGTTATATATTTTGCGTTAGCAAACTATGGATGGCTCCTTCATTGAGTTGAAACAGAATGTGAATCAGAGTGTTGCCCCTGGGGAGAGGCTAGCGTGGAATCAGAAATAATCAGCAGCTCCGCATGAGCTTTGCCAGGCTGACTGATGATGAGGAGGGTGAGGAGGAAGGGCCTGTCTCTGGAAATGAAGGGGGAGGGGGAGAGGCTCTGGGAAAAAGGCTCTTTCCCTCTCTGTGTGTATGAGGGGTGCAAAGTGGAGCACAGAGGGGCCCTATTGTTCGGCTCCATTCCCACCACTCTACCACTCATTAGTATTCACAGCACACTCCTCCCCCTAACTGCTCGCCCTCTCTCACATCCAGTCCTATAGACCCAACTCCCAGCTCTAATTTGTATAGCTCCAAAAACCCCAGGATCCATGTAGGACTGTGCGTGAGAGTTTCGCTGTGTTTTTGTCACTGAGTGTCCAAACTATCATTTAGTCCAAACTAATACCCTGTCTGGCTGTACAGTGCACTGAGAGTTGAGAGGTGCCTCAATACCACCAATGTCAATGGGAATATATTACATAATAGTCTACACTGGCAGTGAGTATGGCAGCACTGTAGATAATGTTTCTTTAGAAGGCCAAGTTTAAATAATCACTTGTTCTACTCTCTTCTGTTCTTATGTCTGTCTCATGTGAATGACATCCCACTATAGTGAGGTGCTCTGTATCATTTTATTGGAAATGTTAAAATAATTTTTGAGATCCCCTTCATTTTAAAAACGTGCTACATCAAATCTGATTCTCTTGGGGGGGAAAGGGGATTTCCATATTCATAATTTCTGAATTTTGCATTTAAATCATTTGGAACTAAACATTTTTGTGAAAAGAAAATCAAAGTAGATATTTTTATAGATATTAACGGAGATGCTCTTTAATAGGCCTAAATACCTGGCATGCAGATGCAGGTGAACTCTCCAATGCGGTCCAGGCAAGTGGCATCATTTTGGCAGGGCATGGACAAGCATTCATTGATGTCAATCTCACAACGTGGGCCGGCATATCCCCGACCACACTGACACTGGAAGGAGCCCTCTGTATTCACACATTTCCCAAAATGCTCACATGGGTTCGCCCCTGTCGGTAGAAGGTTGAGAATCAGTATACAAAACATACTGAAAGAGAACGTACAGCAGAGTGCAAATGACTGCAGTGCTGGAAGAAAAAGCAGAATTACCAATTGAACATTCATCCATGTCCTGGTTGCAGGCCCCTCCAACAAAGCCAGCAGGACAGGTGCATATGGCACGGCCATTAAGAGGATTGGTGTCACACACTGCACCCTCATTGCAGGGGTTGCTCACACATGCATCATCAAGGTGGCACAGCAAACCTGTGGCAAAATCATAGAAACAACAGATTCGTCAGTCAAGAATTTGACAGACAGGATCAAAAGGGGCACAGAAGACGTGACAAACCGGCTTACCTGTCTTTCCAACTGGGCACTCGCAAAAAAAGGATGCTACACGATCATGGCAGGTGGCACCATTGAAGCAAACAGCTATCGCACAGTCATCAATGTTCTCACTGCAGTCATCTCCAGTCCAACCATTAACACAAACGCAGGTATGGCCACCAATGGTGTTGAAACATGTACCCCCATTATGGCAGGCGTTGGGCTGCATGAGACACTCATTGACATCTTCAGCGCAGTATTGCCCTAGTTTGGGGAGATGACATATTAGCGCCCACATGGTCAACCTAGTCTATATATGTAAAGTTTATTTCAAGAGCTGTACCTGTCCATTCTGGTGGACATTGGCAATTGTAGGTATTGACTCCATCCACACATATTCCTCCATTCATACACTTGTGACCTGGACAGTCATCTACATTATTCTCACAGTTGTGTCCCTCAAAACCTGACACAAATTGAGAAAGAAAAGAGTTACGACACACAGATACAGAAATACACACAAACAGTAAGTTTATTAAACATTCACTGGCAATGGCCTTTGTTTCAGACTCTAAACATTTGTACTTAAAACCTTAAGTCATATTTCCCACACCATAGAAGGTGTGAGGCAACGAGGGTAGTAAAAAGGTTCAGAGGGTGTCTGATTGTTTATATCCTCTTATGACAGTTCCCACACGATGCCAGCAACAGCCATGACTCCTGCCTGCTTCAGGGGTCTGCACTCCCCTCAATGTTTGCTTGTTTTATAATCTCTCACAGTTTCAATGACTTCCTCTCTGGCAGGAGTCATTTCCTCTCAGCTCCCCAGTGGGAAACCAGAAGGCCCATAAAGTAAATTCTTTCTGTAGTGAAGACAGCAGAGTGGGGTAGAGTGAAGGCAGGCTGCCTCTTCAACTCTCCCACCATCCCATCTCCCATCAGTAGCTATTAATAGCAGGCAGGAAGCTGACCTAAGACGCAGTACAAAATCCCAACACTAATAGCTACGTCATCGCGTTGGGAAAATCTGTTTGCTTTTAGTGCTGTGCTGATGGTCTGGGAAAACAGTGGGGTATATATACTGACCCTGGGTTTGTCTACATGTTCTGCTATGCTATGCTATGCTGAGAGAGATACTCTACCTGGTAGGCAAGCGCACTCATAGGAATGGTCGCTGGTCTGTCGACAGGTGCCTCCATTCAGGCACTGAGATGGGGCGCAGGGCAGTGTGGACACCTCACATGTGCGCCCGCTGTATCCAGGCTGGCACTGGCAGCGGAAGGAGCCATGGGTGTTAATGCAGAGGCCGCCATTGAGGCACACGCCAGGCTTGCGGCACTCATCAATGTCATTGCGACAGTTCTTTCCCTGGTAGCCAGGTGGGCAGGAACAGTTATAGTGGTTGTTCCAATTGACACAACGGGCCCCATTGGCACAGGGACTTGTGGCACAGGCATCAATGAGAGAGCAGTCTTGGCCTGGGGATTCAATAGAAAAAATGCATTCAGTTAAAATACTTTTAATCTTCATTTTCAGAGTAGTTTAACGAATGAAGATATTTTCTTCTAGACATACCTCTAAACCCTCTCTGGCACACACAGGAGTATTGTGGGATACCATTGAGCACCTGGCTCTTGCAAGCTGCTCCATTCAGGCATGGTGATCGATGACAGGGATCCAGGTGCTGACAGAGAGGGCCAATGAATCCAGGACGACATCTGGACAAACAAATTCACGCACACACGTTAGGATGTGGTCTACAGGTCATAACAGGTCACAAGCTGACAGTCTAAGATGTTTTAGACAGGGCTGCTAAATGATGAAAACCATAGGCCAAAATTTCATCATCCTCTGTGTTTGGCAGTCAGGACCCAGTAACACCTTGGCAAGGTCTGGTGCATGACTTACACCTTGAGTAATGCTTCTGGGCAACACAGTTTTCTACACAAGTATAGGTCATGCAAAACATTGTTCAGGGGAAGACAAACACACACATCCACCCACAAGCAGACATTAAGATAAAAAAATGAAAGGACGCCTTCTCGTTGTGTATTGTATACTTAATTGGGCACACATTGTTGTTTCTAGCTGGAAAGCCTCATTTTCTCCATGTTAGCCAGCACTCTTCCACTGTTAGGGTTTTTCCACACTCCAGTTCTCCCTTTGTTCCCATATATGAAAAAGAACACACCCAGAGACAGAAGTCTGGAAACTTAGCAATTGCCAACAAATCCTGACATGAGAAAAAAAAGCAAGGACTACACTCAGCACATATGAACCAAATAGGAGAAGCAGCTGTGGTATTTGAGTGAAATAGCATATCCTTCTTCCAGTAACAGTATTCTGATGCAAGACTGCATTATTTGATCAAACAGCCTGTCTACACATAAGGTGTTTCAGCCTTGTTTATCAGTTATCCTTCTTTTGTGGTTCTGATGGAACAGACATGTTTCTATTTTAATTAGTATAGTTTATATTAGCATAATGTATAGTTTTGTTCTGTTTTACATGTGCAACCTTTGGGCCAAGAGTGCTGCCAAAACATGGGTGACCTATTCTGTGCCTGTACACATCCTGTGTGGATACAGGCAGAGGACTGAAGCTGCTACTCCTCTGATAATGTGTTGCTTTTGCTATCCAGGCTGTGTAGACCCTGTGTAAACCTGACGTAAACTCCTCGAAAAAGCTGCGATAAATATATAAACAAGGTTCCCCATAGCTCTCTACAGAGGTCCTATGGGAGTTCAGACAAGCTTCGAAGAGCTGGTAACTCTACACCCACAACGGAGGCCTTGGCTGGGGACAAGCCCCCTCTTCAAACAGACTGTTTGATGCTGATGGCAGGGCAGTGACAGCTGGGTTCTGGCCCGCCCTTGGGCCCTGCCTTCTCTTTCACTGGAGAGGAACCCCTGGGCGGTATCAACAATAGGTTTTCATCCGTTCTCTTTAACTGGAGCATCATCACTATACTAGAGTTAGTTCTCTTTTACATATTATTATTATTATTATTATTATTAATTGTATTATTAATATTTTCACATTGATTATCAATTGCCTCCAAAAAAGTCCAACTGAAGCTGAGGCTGCTTTAAGTTAGGCAGTGGAGGGTGGACTGATACGGATCTAGATTTTAACTCAAATAAGCTGCTTTCTTTCTTACTGTTCTGCTCTGGTTGAGAAAAACTGAAGGTTTCTCAGTTTTGTTTGGCTTTTCTTCCAGCTTTACAAAGACACTAGTGAAATGGAGGAACCACAAGGCGAAGTATTCAAGCACACAGCAGTATCCGCAAGAATGTACATTTACACAGGAGCAGTGCAGAAAAAGTACATTTCCAAAGCCACGCTTTGTTTGTATATAAAAGATTAATTGTGTAAGAACTACATATGACAGGGAATACAGACTTTTCCCACAGCGAATAGTACAAGGTCAGCACAAAGCCACTTGGTTAGGAAGTTAAAGTGAGACTGCACTCAAGAGCCCATGCTGAAAGAGAGAGAGTCTGCACAGTTACTACAGCTACTCTTCCATCTCGTAAAGCCCCCCTGAGCGCCAGCTTGGCTTTACCCCCAACAACTCCCTCCTCTCACGCGCTGAGAGGTCAGATGTCAGAGGTCCCCTGTCTGATTGTGATGATAATGTCACTCAGGCTGCAGAGCGTGGGGTGGGGCTGCTCTGCAGGACAGAATGTCTTTAAAAGGTGCAATTGGTGAAGAGAGAGACGAAGAGGAGAAGAGAGTGGTCCAGCAGGAATGTCATGTCATATTTCCTGTAATCCCTGCTCCTTTGGTCTGAAAACACAGCACTCGCTCCTAATGCACAATTCTTGTTACCCCAGCAACCTCACAGACAAACAAGCAAGACTGACACCCAACCAATCACCCCCAACCCCACCCTTGGTCCCCATGGCTATTTGTCATGGCTTGGCTGGGTTTATTTAGAGGCAAATTAACTATGTCTGGAATCCAGGGTGTCACTAAAAAATGAAACACAAATGTGGCACAAAGAGGTCTTTGAAAGAACCGACGATGAAAGTTGCTTAGAGGGCTGAAAAATACAGCACAGACTGACAGTCAGATTCCTCTCAAGCCACTCAGTACTGTGGGCATTTCACTACCAAGGAAAATCAAAAAGATAGAATTTTAACAGTCTGTTGATCTGCAAAGACCATCATGACTCTCCGTGGACAGAAAATAACTCGCACCAGGAAGTGCTGTGTGTACAAGCGCATGCTGATAAAGAGACTAAAATACTGGCTAAGTAGAATAAAGGTGTGTTCAGCAATGAAAATTAAGTGTACTGCTGTTTATTTGTGTGTGTATTAGTGTGCATGTGTGCACGTGTGTGTGGGTGGATTGGTGAGAGTGATGATAGCATTATTGACTGATACATTATTTTTCCTCCCTTACAAATGCAGAGTGAACAACGCAGCCAAAACACACATTCTTTTGTCTAGACCTGACTCACTGCCAACACACTACTCCCATAACTCACAAATCAGCGTGCTATCAGTGCCGGGACTGTGAGAGACAACTTTGTGTCGGTTCACCTGAAAGTCTCCTTATCAGGCTCTTTATAATCTTGTGGATTCTGCTGCCTATGGGAACACCAGGGCAGAAACTGTGCCTGAGCCCAACTTTATTTGTAGCGGATGTAAAAGGCAGGTGCAGACTGCTGTTGTGCAATGGGCCTCTGAGTCATACTTAGTGAGTGCCGACTTCTGACCTTTGAGGAAGAGAGTAGAACAGAGGAGGAGGAGGAGGTCTTTGGGTGCAGCAGAGGGATAGCCAGAGTGGGTAATCTCTCCGTGTCAAAACATATGAGAGTTTTTGCCAGCTGCAGTCCTGACACCATGCATCTGTCCACATCTGTCAGTCCAGCTCTCGGTGTCTGGCATTTCTCTCTCCTTCCAGACTTTAAGCCAAAACAACTGTGCTGGTTTGCCCATGGGACTAACCCAGTAACCAACGAAAAACACTCACACACATGGGCCATTTCACATCACTCAAGGGTCATCCTTCACAAACACATGCACGAACAGCTCTTCTTATCACACATTTTCAAAACTGCTGTGTGAAGCCATCACTGCAACAAAGCAAACACATGCAGCAATCACTACACACCAGAAATGTAGAGGAAAAAAAACTTACAACCAGCATCAGCCTCTGAGGATCGTAGTATCATGAATACAAAAAAAGAGAAGATCCAGTGAGAGAATTATGAAAGAAGAAGAAAGGAGATGGCAACTTTTTCAAACATTTAAAGAAGAAAAATTTAAAGTGCACTATAACACATTTTGTAAATTGAAATACAACATTTTTTCGGTATGCTGTGATTCTCAGTTGTTCTGCATCACGTAAGTGGATTTTCTAACTAAAACCATTTGATTTATGTAAGTGAGTTCTGTCACCTATACTTGTGTAACACAATGCCAGTTTTCCTGCGTTCTGGATCACTGAAGCAGGGTAACCTGAGCTCATCCTCTTCTATACAATAGTAGCTACTCTGCCAGAGGTCAGAGGGTGGCTCACCTGTGAACAAAGAGGCTGTAATCTCTGACACGGTTCATACACACAGTCATGCTCCACAAAGCAACAAGTATAAAGGATTCCTCCTATCTCTGATGGCATTTCCAAAGACAAATGGAGAGGAAAGAGCAACAACAAAACTGCCATCTTTGGACTTGGGGCACAATTTCAACTTCTTTGCTCCATGAAGAGGGCTAAAGTTGCTTACATTTTACAAATTATTTCACACAGAAAGAAATGTTAGAATCTTTAGGAGAACTCTTTCAACACTGTCTTATTTTTTCAACACAGCCTTCTTTCCCTCCCCCCTCTTTCCACAAGCAAGCAGGAACCAGCTCCTCTCCTTTATGAGAGTCCATACTGACACCACACTGCCAACAGGAGCCCATCCACACCCCCTCCTCCTTCCAGCAGCCTCTTCTGCTCTGCTCTCCTCAGCTTGGCTCTCTCTTTTTCAGCAAAGAGCCAGATTGGGGGTTGGGGAATGTTTTGTGGCCCAAATAAAAGAGCTAAAGTAGTCAGAACTCCTTTGTATGAAAGTTTTTTTTTTGAGGGGAGGGGGGGAGCAGTGACCCAAACAGCTAGTCTTTCAGGCCTGGGCTGTAGCCTGGCAACAGTAACCCATGGTGAGACGGAGCCAGAGTGAGAAGAAGGGGGTGATGAGAGACAGGGTTTTGTAAGGACAGTTGGAGCACTTCAGAGGACTGATCACCCTACATATGCAGGTAGCTCGGAGCGCTGTGCCGGACCAATTCAGTCTGGCAATTAAGTACAATCATATCCAAAAGAATTGGTGTTTTACTGTTTAAAGGACAAGATTTGTTTCAACAATTGTGTTTAGATACACAATGAAGGTACTGAAATGTTCCAAAGCTTTCCAGAACACCCCTGAACTTTATTATTAAACATGTGAGTACAAGGACATTTAACTCATTCTTTAGGAAAAGCTGGGATGCCCGTTAGTGAATCCTTTCCACCTCTGACAGCCTCTCAATGGTCAGATTTACATCTATAAGAAAATAAATCCAGGATTCCAAGGAAATGCCAGACATTTCATTGGCGGTGGAGACTGCACAGATCCACTGCACCAGGAGAAAAAAGTGCTAAGCGTTGCTAAGTGCTCAGCAATACTGCTATGAAAAGGGCCAGACACATGCTCGCATTTTTTTTTTTACTACTTTACTTGTTGTTCACACACTATCTAAACAAATTTGTGTCCAGTGTCAATCTGAAAGAATACACCCTCACATTTTTCAAATAGCAATGCATTTGCCCATAACCACATCGCATGAATCCCAGGGTCGAGGTCTTTCAAAGCATTCTCTATTGAACTCAACCACAAAACCCCACCCAACCACCTAAACTGAACCAGATTTTTGTAAAACTTTCAAAATTGAAGAGACCCCATCCTGAACCTAGCATGAAAGACCAACAACAAAATGACTGCTCCAGTGACTTTCTTAGTTTAGATTTCTCAGACCTACTAATAGCATGTATTGCTATTCATTCCATGTTAGACATTTTCTGCACATTGATTGTGGTTGAATAGAAGTACAATAACGTGATAAGATACAATCCACACTTAAAACTGTTGACAGAAACTGTCACACACATCGACCGAGAGCAGCACAAACTGTCCCAGGCTCATAGTCTTGATAGCTTTAGACCTGGGCTACTAACAAAGGTTTTAAGAACACTAAAAGAAAAACAGCCAGAGATTATTTAAATTTCTGTGATTCCAAGAAGCACTACAGAAGTTAAAGAAAGATGTGGGTCAGACAAACATGAGACATTTTAGAAAAGTACAACATACTAAATTAGTGTGGTGTGTTTGGTTTTCTTTCCATTGCAGCACAATATTTAAGACCCGAAATGTCTGAAAATATCTTCAATTAGGAAAAACGTAAACATTAGCAAAATGCTGTCTGGGTAAAAATCAAGTTTCTTTTGGAAAGAGTGCACAGTGGAAAAGTGAAAGCCTTTCCTGAATCATTTAATGATGGACCCATCCCTTCCTCTTCTTAAAGGGAGGGAGAGACTAGGAATATTTTGCTGACAGACTTCAGTTATTCCAATCAGACCTGCCTGAATGTCTCCTCAGAAGTCATTGTTTCCCGGATAAGGACAAACAGCCAGGGGATGAGACTTCAGAGGCAGCCTTATCCCTACATCCCCACATAAGCACGCAGTTCAGACATACGTCGACCCCAAAGGAATAATACACACATTCCAACAGGATATTCCTGTGCAAACTCACAGTAAAGGCAAAACCGACACTCCTTTTTGTAAGATATGCGAGAGAGTACATGAGCTTCGTCTCCGCATACACAGAAGGAAGTTTCAAATAATTTAAGAGGAAGCAATTTTAGCACAATGTATCCATGTAGTGAGATGGGAAGATGAAATAAAATAAGGCAAAATATGAGAAAATCTGAGGAGTGTGGAGGCCTTAATGCACTGAGTAAGCTGCTTAAGCTTCTCCGATAAGACAGGATGTGCGTAGTAGGGAGGTCAGAAGGCACCACTTCCTTTAACGGGGCCTGGGAACCACAGCTCCCAGTCTCCAGTCATGACCCAGAGAGAAGAAGGGACAACAAACCCAAATCTTCCTCCCTTGAACAGTGTAACCCCTTTGTCAAATAGTAATCATCTCCCAATGGACACATTTAAATCTAGTGACTCTGCAGTGCATCAGTTTTTAATGGATAATGACTTGACAATGGCTCCATCTGCCTGTCAGGGCAGCGTGAGTGATATGGTCTACATGTTGCCTCACAAAATTTCAAAGTAACTAATTGTGAATCAAACAAGTCATTCCAAACATGTAATTTTCAATGAGACTGGGCTGACAGTTTTGGTAAAGGCATTCCTGAAGGGGCTAACTGGGTGAATGGACGGGAGGTAGAGACAATAACCTGAAAGCACCAGAGGGAGAGGAGGAATCTTACTAAGCATTCCTTTCTAATCCACCATAAAGATGCCAAAGAAAACACTAGCCCTGAGGTGCCCTGAACTAAGTCAACAATATAATCTGTCTCTTTGCTACGGTCTGTCACTAAATATGTGCCTTGGCATGTGTGTATATTACCAAATTTTAGTGAATATTACGTTTTCAACATGTGTTTGCAACAGAGTTAATTTGTAGGTGCCACATTTCTCAATTGGAAAAGTGAAAGGCTACCCTGAAAAAAAAGGAATACTTCCTTATTGAAAAATGCAAAAGATTATATATGCTATTTCCTTAAGGACATGCACAGTTTTTGCCATATTTCTAAAAGTGAAACTGAGATTTTATTGGAGAAATAGCACTGCACACTGTTTGAACAGCCTGCTCCCAATCAAAGTCCAAGACGGCCTCTTTCATCATGTTTTAGGAAGCTGGGAGTTGCTACGGGGTCAAAATACAACACCCACAATTTATATTCTAACTCTGCTACTGAGGCCAAGGGCAAAGCATTTCTAAAACATAAAGACAACCACTGTGTTCGTCCACGGGTCTCGGACAGCAGAGAGGGCCCACATTTCATTCCATTCAGCTTTGCGGATCTGAGAGGAAAGAGCCGGTTGTAATCTGCGATCTGCCACTGCGTTGAGAGACAGAGGATGAGCTGCGAGAGCTCAGCCGCCGTGCTGCGACAAAAAGAGCAGACCTGTTTGCTGATGCACTGTGGGAGAAGCAACATGTGCTAGAGGGACTGTGGGCTACCGGCTTCATTCCTCCACAAGCTTGTCTCTCACAGTATGGGGGCGACTGACTGCTCAATGGCAGCACCTGGCCCTATGCTTTCCCTTTGTCAAGATCTGACTTCACTGGATTACCATCACAACATCCACCAGCTGTCCTATATGCGGTCCCCCCCCCCGCCCATTCCCTCCCTCCTTCCCTGCTACCCAGCCTCCCCTCTACCCATTCCCTACCCCCCAGTCCAATCCCTCCAGCTGGATCCTCTCTGAATGACACCCTCTCAATCTGCCTAATTATCTCTCCTCTGGCGCAGCACATTCTGCTTGCAGGGCGGAGCTGAGGGGACCAAAGGCTCTTCAACTGGACTTCCTGACTGCTCACCTAGAAGGCCACACTTTCTGTGACACTATCAACCCTTCACTGTCAAGTTCAAAACTCTGGGCCATGGCAAGCTCATAGAAAGAAAACATTTTTTTTTTTTTTTTTACTAAGTATCGATGCAAAAAAAACCCATCAGGTGCCAAGTTAAGTGATCATCATAGCAAGGCAGATTTAAAGAGCTGAAGTTTCTTTGCAACTTCTTCGGCTCTGGAGCAGACATGCACAACTACAACTACAACAGTGAAGGATATTCATCAGCTTAGGAGTTGGACTAACACCTAGCACAGGGTTACAATTTGTAACAAGGACTTAAAGACTCTAGTTTGCAACTGTGGCTGAAGTAATGTTACTAAGAATGATCCCTGGCCATTTATCATTACTCATTCTGCAATTATAAAGCGATTAATAAATCAGCTGTTGCAGCTAATATTTATATCAAGTTAGTGGGGACAGCTTTCATAAAGCCACTAGGAACCCATTAACAGATTTATTTATTTATTTTTTACTGGGTTACTGAAACAGGTGAAACTGCTATCAGAGACAGCGTTTACTTTTTAGCTGGGAATTACTAGTGATTCTCTGTTAGCAACAGTGGCCTGCATTCTTTATTAAATTACCTGGTGTGGAATCCACCTCAGAGACATAGAGAAACCCACAAGGTTTCCTGTACTTTAAAGCTAAACTGTGGTATTTTGTTGCTTTTTTTTTTCGGGGGGGGGGGGGGGGGGGGGGGGCAAGACAGAGGATACACTGGTATCTGGGACAGTAACAATAGCACCTGCCATATACATGGTACTACTGTCACTTGAGCTGCTGATTCCCGTAAGAAAAAAAAAAAAAAAAAAACACATTCTCTGGACAACTATGACGGACAGATAAACATTCCCTACAATGTGTGTGGTTTTGTGGAACAGCTGTGGTTTCTAATAGGGTGTTTTCCACTGCTTTTTAAAATTCCTTGCAAATGCCAAAGCATGTATCTGTATCTGCATTTTGGTTCTTTCTAGTCCATATTGCCCTTGCTTTGCTGTGGCCTTTCTTCCCTCGGTCCATACACCCTGTTCTGCGGTGCCAGGTTACAGCCAGGTATCTGGTGGAAGAAAGGATCTTTTCTGTTGTTTTGGATCTCCCGTTTCTGTAGGCTCCCAAGGGAAGGGGTGGGGTGGCTCCACCACTCATAGGACTGGTCTGACCACTCTCATGTGGCCACGCTCCGCTCCACTGCTCTGCCCTGCAACGGGGCTCTGTCTACACTGTGTGGTATGACATTTGATGTCCCTGTCCATTAGAAATCCTTTTCCTTTTGCACTCTAACTGCTTCTTTTTCTTGGCACTGAACCAACGTAGTAATTAAACATGGCCAACTCCTACACCTCTAACATGTACACAGACATGCACACGGCATAACAGACTGGAGGAACAAAAAGGGTGAACAAATGGAAGGAAAACACATTCCCTGTGATGTGATTACACTAAATCTAGAGGTTCTTGTATACACTAGGCCAAACATTGCGAGTGCTGTGTTCATTTTCACTCATCGTATAGGAGAGTTACTTTTGTGGGGGGTTACAAATAAATGATTTGCTCATCAATACAATGTTAGATATGCTGAAAAAAGGGGATCTGGTTGGAAAACATTATAGATTTACTCACTTAATGACACTCAATCATCTTGGGCTTGGCTAATGATTGAAAAAATGTGGGTAGTGTTTCACATGCAGCCAAGTTACACATTGGCTCGAGTGCAATGTCTCCTATTGGCAGAATAAGGATTTCAAGAATTGAGAGAAAATATGTGTCACCACATATGAGTGTATGTTGAGTTGCCTGACAAGTGTGTTCATTGTAGTGGTTCAACTTTGACCCCTGGAGTACAGAGAACTGCAAACCCTCATCAATAAAGTAATAAATCTACTGTTATGAGGGAAGCAGCTGCCAACCAAAGAGTTTTATTCTATCAGTGACTGTATGCCCTCCATCTGAAACACTCAGGCATGTTTCCTAAACTAAAGGGGTTTTGTTTTTTTTAAAAAAAAAAAAAAAAAAAAAGGGTAAAGACCCCCAGGCAAGACACTATAGGCTATTTAACTTGACTATTGTAACAGTTTCCCACACAACCCCCTTCACCAATTTGAAAAACAAAAGCCTTATCATTGTCAAAAGATGCAAGAGCTCAAAACTGCAGACACAGGCGAGAAACGAAGACAGTTCATCAAAGGAGGATTTTAAAAGTATTAAACTAAGGTTAAATTACTACAAAAGTAAAATAAAGGTAAACCACGCATGAAAATCATATATATATATATTGAAAATAGCAAGAAGAAAGACAAAAGGAAAAAAACAAAACCTCTTATTCAATGTGCAGCTTAATGCTGCCATTTATGCTTGACAAAGCTCTTCAACAGGTGCAAGAGATGAGGGTGGCAGCCAAAGATCGTGAGGCTTGTTGATGCTCGTCTGTGTAGGAATAATCAATTTGTGCCGTCTTTCACCACTTCTACGTGGAAAATGAACAGGCAACAGGATGCAACGAGGTCGTATTCACTTTCTGCTTCATCACACTGGAAATCAATCTTTACCCCGAACCTTTGAAGAACCACCTGACAAATAATAGTCTGTGTAAATCAATTCATACACAAAGCCAACACTTTGGGTTTGAATGATTTGCAAAAGCTGAACTTAGAAAGTGTTGAGCCAGGAGAAAACATGGAGGCATTGCTGAAAGGGAACTCTTTATCCTGGAACATCTTTAGATATATTGCACTTACATGCATCGAGAGGGTGAATCTAAGCATGTCCCTCCATTTTCACAAGGCCTGTACTTATCCACACAACGGAACCCTGTGGAAATCAAAGAAATGTGTTAGAGAAGCACACAATTGATAACACTTGTAGGCATCACTCTAAACTTACAGGACACACACTTGAGCAAATAAATCACAGCAAAACTGTAACTGATATAGTTATTGTCGATCTTTATAAACTCTCTGAAAGATATCATACTTTAAACCCTGATGGGGATGTCTAGATAGCAGGCCATTGCCACTTGTGGCATCTTGCAGACACACCCGCATGTTTGGTGTTTACTTTGCCGAAAGCAGATAAACATTTGTGTTTCCTTCATAGAGATGACTTAATGCGATTGCTTCTGCTTACAAAAAGGGTTTGTCTTGAGGACAATAAGTCACCAATGCTGTCAGTCATTGCTCAACCTTTAAAAAAAAAAAATCAGTACAACATTTTTTAAAACTTATTTAAATGGTCTTTTTAAATTTTCCCCTCTACACTTTTTGAGGGGGTTTTGTTAAGTCAGTGAAAGTGGCATCTTCCCACAGAATAAAAATGTACTTTCCAAAGAGTTTGGATGTTATTTGTAAAGTATTTATTTAATCTGCATAGCAGTAGGAGATGTTTTTTTTACAAAAACAATTGTAAATGCGAGATAATTTGACACGTGATGCGCAAATTAGAATGGTGTGTTCCAATAATCCGTTGTGCGCATTGGAAAACTTATATTATCATGCCTATAATTGAGATTGCTAATAAACTACTAAATAAATGGAATAAATGAATAATTTTTTAAAAAAAGTTTGGCACAAAATAGTACATATTGGTAGCCTAGATAGTCAAGGATAGCCTCAGTTTTACTTGGAAGCAGGCGGTGGATCGGCTGTCCATACATGTCCAGTCTACCGCTGGATTTAAAGCAGACCTCAGTGCAACAAGTGTGAACTGGACAATTAGTCTTACCTTCGCAAATGTACATAAACAATAAGAGTGACAGAATAATCCATGGAATATTCCCTTCCATTTCGGTGGAAAAGTTTCCAGCGTTTCAAGTTGGGCTTTTAGTAGAAATACATCCTTTGTTAAGTTCACATAAAAGTAAAGGCTCCAAAAAAATCGATGGGGATTTTTTCATAAAGTCAGCCGGAAAAGCGCAGCGTAAAGTCCCAATCCCGTATTATCCTCTGCAGCTCGGCCGTGGCTGCTGTGATTCTCCTCTCACCTCCTGGAACTTTTGAAAAACTTTTCCTTCCCGATCTGTCCCAGCGTCTGCTGAAGCTCCGCCCCCTCGTTCCTCATTCTCTCTCTCTCTCTCTCTCTCTCTCTCTCTCTCTCTCTCTCTCTCTCTCTCTCACCATCACACACACACACGCACACACGCACACACGCACACACGCACACACACACACACACACAAAATAATTTCATTTACCCCAAATACTGAAACAATGAATGCAGGAAAATACTGATCAAAACTCCAGCTACACTTGTGTTTGGTCCAAATCTAAGCACAGGAACCAGATATTTGATGAGACACTGTTTCAAAAGCTGCTTCAGTCAAAACACAACTTCTACAGCAGATTTGATCTTTAAAAGAGCAAATACAATTTGGCAACACTCCTCAGAAAAAGGCCAAGAATTATCTTCGACAAACCTGAAACCCAATAGTATACAGTGGACAATGTTCATTTTTAATTCTTTGCTGCAAATCTTGAACCTCAGACCACCTGTTCTTTTATAAACTGTGGTTATTTTGCTTGCACTGCCTACTGAGCACTGTTAAAAAAAATTTTATGCATTCACACAAAGATAATTACCTCAAATCAGATATATATTTTGAATTGATGGATAACAAACCCTAAAACTCTCAGATGCTGTTTAGTAAGAACAAGGATTATGGTAGCAGATTGGAATGTGTCCAACCCTGGGCCAGCTCTCCTGTTTGTTTGTGTGTTTACAGTCGATGAATTGCAGATAAGACAGTGAATTGTGTTTACATGGTAGCGTAGAGGCAGACAGTAGGCATTCCTGTTATCCCCTTAGCCCATGCGCTGAATTGGAGTCCTGCTCTCTTAGTCTAGCTCCCTCAATTCAGCCAGCATCCCCTCAGCCTATGGCAGCGCACTCATTTTCTACAGCCAGCATATAGTACCTCGGTTGTTCTGTGGGCACAGAGCGGAGCCGCTTGCTTACAGAGACAATAGCCTTGATTTGAATCATAAAAGCAGTCCAGCATTATGACACAGTTTCTCTCTGCAGGGGAGGGCAGCACACTAACATTCAAGCACACTGCCCCTACACCACAGTCCCCCCATCCAACCTCCCTCCACCACACTATTCCTGGTGCTGGCCTTGAATAAATTACAGGCATGGGTAGGGCCATGAATGTAGCAGGCTGGTTTGGAGTGAGGTTCGTTAGTGCGCGTGACGTCATCTATAGGGGTCAGTGAAAAGAGCTTGTTAGGCCTCGCAGACACCTGCTTCATTTGGCACCCACCGTGTGATGAAAGTTGGGCAGCGCAAACTTTTCAATAGCTGGATTCAGCTTTTTTTGTGCACAGCGGCACGATTGCTTAGTCCTGTATTCTTCGTTAGCACTCGGATATTGCTGACTGACAGTCTCACCCTATCATCATCTAACTGCAGATGATCATGTGTTTCTTTCAGTGTCAACAAGTGCATACTAGATAGTAACATGGAGGTAATACAAATATTTATTACAAGGAAGTGTAACAAGCCGTGTTTTTGTGTTTTCATCTGCCTGTGAAATATGTCTTTCACCACTGGGGTTGTCGTAGTAGACGCCCTCCCAGCTCACCCTGGCAGGTGTTGGCAGTATTTTGACTGGCTTCCAGTTGGAGGCGATCCCAGGGAGAGGTTTCCCATTGTGCTCAGGGTCAGACACTTGTATTTACAGTATGCTACTATCTGTGCGCTCAGTCTACCAATGCACTATGTGCTTGCATTCCACTGAAAAACAGAAGGCCTTGATCATCCACCTGGAAAATAGCTGCTGGCTTCTTCATGTCTAACAATGTTGTTATTGCAAAATCTCCCAAATAGATGCTGTCATCAATGTACTGTAATAAAAGCACTGATAGAAGAATGTGATGAAGACCATAACATCACCAGGACTGCAGATGTGTGTGTGTGTGTGTGTGTGTGTGTGTGTGTGTGTGTGTGTGTGTGTGTGTGTGTGTGTGTGTGTGTGTGTGTGTGTGTCTGTCTGTGTGTGTCTGTTTTTTAAAGAAATGTACACTACCATTCAAAAGTTTGGGGTCACTTAGGAATGTCCTTATTTTTGAAAGAAAGCGTTTTCTTCAATGAAGATAACATTAAATGAATCAGAAATACAGTCTAGACATTGATAATGTGGTAAATGACTATTGTAGCTGGAAAGGGCAGATTTTTAATTGAATATCTACATAGGGGTACAGAGGAACATTTCCAGCAGCCATCACTCCTGTGTTCTAATGCTACATTGTGTTAACTAATGGTGTCGAAAGGCTAATTGATGATTATAAAACCCTTGTGCAATTATGTTAGCACATGAATAAAAGTATGAGTTTTCATGGAAATTGTCTGGGTGACTCCAAACTTTGGAACAGTAGTGTATAATAGAAAAAGTTAAGTTTAGTAATAGCAGTACAAAGAAACTTTCATCCAATGACATAAAAAAATACAAAAACAGTTATTATTAATATTGCTTTCTCTTTCTATTCTTTTAGCCATTTCATGTATTTCATTCTCCATTTTCCTGTTGCTTGATCCTCAGCCCTCCTGAGTAATTAGACATCCTGCAGTCAACTTTCAAAGAGTGCTGTTGAAAGGTCTGCAAAATTTCCAAATTTTCCCAATCCCAAGCCAAAAGGCTTTGTTTGAGAAGATTACAACACGCACATCTTGACTCCATAACACAGAGCCAATGAGAACATTTCACTTTGTCTTTTCTCTCTGTTTTCGTTAGTGGAAGTGGATGTTTAAGTCCTTCACTCTGGAAATATGACCTCTACTTTAATGTTTCAGAAATAAAGAGAATACTGTATCTAATCACATACTATACTCTGCAAATTGCAATTTTGCTGAATTCTTAATCTTGTGATATTTGTCTCTGTGTCTTCTTTCTCTTTCTCTCTCTACACGCACACACAATCACTGACACACAAATAGAACAAATAAGTCAATGTTTTGTTTGTATTGGAGAGAAACTGTGAGAGTGGAAGCCCTGGTGACAAAGTTCTCGCGCAGGACTCAGGGGGAATCTCCAATCACACAAACAAAGATGTGACAGGTCAGGATTTATAACTCTGTTCTCTGCAGGAAAGAGAGCAACAGTCCTCTTTGAACAGTGCTCATATAGGTAAATCTAAAGAAAAAGGTCTTCTGCATTTAATTACTACGTATTGGTATTCACATTTATTGCAGAACCAACTTTTACCGGCACCTTTCTGTTTTTGTATACCCGGCTGTAAAAGGAAATTTGTAATTCCTCTCTTTGAGCATTTAATACCTTGGGATACCATGCACTATTGTGACATGCATTGCTAACAGAGAAGCTTTTATTCAGAGTTGCATATGAATGATACTGTGCTTTTGCGGTGTCAAGAGTAATAGAAGACCAAAGCCTGACAAGTAAAGACCACCCATGGGTGAAAAGCGAAATGGTACTCATGCTGTCACTGCTCTTCTTAACCTGGTCATGCCTTGCACACAGCAGGGGAGTGTGTCCTTACAAGGCAGGTAAACCAACATAAAAACATTTGATCTAAAGCTTCAAAGAATTTTTCTCAAAAGAGAGGTAAAGCTTCATAACAACAGTGTAATGTAAGAGCTCACACAGGCAAGAAAAACTAAGTATGGATAAGTTTCAAACTTATAATTGTGACTACATGTAATCTAGTCCAGCTAATAACACATCACGATTGTTCTGATCTGTACTGAACACTGAATACTCAGACATTGAAAGTGTAAGTTGGAAAAGAGAATGTGAAGCCCAAGACATCAAGGCCCCTTTTGACATCAACAAAAGTTTACTGGAGTCAGGAATTTAAAGAATGAAGCAAGATTGTAGATGTGGGTCAGAGTTATAGAACATATAGAAACATTCAAACATTTTTGAGTGCTTTGCAAGAAGTAATCAGAAGAGTTATGTTCACCAATTGTGGATTTGCATGCAGGTGAAGTCGTTTAAAATAGTCAAATTATTAATAAACTGAAAGGATTTAGCACTGTGGCTGTGCTACCTTAGCAGAAGATATCATGGAGCATTGTGTCCATGGTACACCAAGGAGCAAGCTGCTGCTCTCCAATTAAAAACACCACTGTGCACCTGAAGTTTGCTAAAGAGCGCTATGACTCGATGATTCTACTGAGAAATGCTTTGTGGACTGATGCTGATGTACTATAGTGGGAGCAACATGATTTGGAGCTGCTTGTCGGGGCACTTTGCCATCATTGAAGGGAAAATAATGCCCATGTCTATCAGTTTATCTTACAGGATTATGTCAGGAAAAACATCAAAATAAGAAAATCCATCTTTGAAGTGGCACAGTCAAAGCACAGACATGAACTCAATAGAGATTTTGTAGATTGGCTTCAAAATAACTGCTCACACAGACATCTTGAGAATATGTCTGAGCTGAAGCAGTTCTGTTAAGAAGAGTTGTCGAGAATTGGTCCTGAACAATGTGCTGGTCTGATGTGGAGCTAACCAGTCATTGAGGTTTCACTCACTTTCAGCACTGTGAATATTCACTGGTCGCATTCAATAAAGACACAAAGATGATATGGGTTTGTCCTTTCTTGTGATTTGCCACAGCATAGTGTGGTCAGCCAGCACGCTCCTTTCATGCTTGGTGGCCTTTCAGAACTAGCACACTCCATGTGATAGGGGTGCTAACAGGCAGTGTGTGTGGACACAGTGGACGTGATGACTTTACCACCCAAGCCAGACTGATTTATGTGGGAAAAGCCCGAAGAGCACCCACAGAGAGTGTGGAGAGGATTAGAAGCCCCTCTAAAAAACCGGTCACGGCCAATCAGCAGCTGAGACCCCCTATGGACAGACGTCGGGGCCAATTGTCGCGCAAGATTCAGGTTGTTTATATGGATTTTGATTTTATCACTGCTTCATAACTGTATGATCTCTTTTTCATCCAGGGTTTGCAGCAGTTCTGCTTCAAGTTTTGTGGACTGCTGAAGTCTGAAGAGATAGTCGGCACACTTGTGGTTTCTGTGTTTGACAAAGGCACAAGCAGACCCCACGAACACACACCCACACACACCCAACTGTATCCAATAGAGATAAGATAACTGCTCTTTGTTCTTTCTCGGGTTGGGGGAAGTTGGTTTTTTCAAGTAGGAAAAAATCTCCTCTGTTTTTCCAAGGATCTCACACTTTTATTTTTAGGTGACCTTTCAACTGTTATATTCAAGAAAAGCAAAAAGAAAAAAAAACAAGGAAGGAATAACTTTGTCCTTTGAGGTTACGTTGAAAAGTGAATAATGTATTTATGGATAAAGAGTTATCTTAATCTCTTTTTTTGCTTTGTATTGTACTAATTGTCAAAATGTTGTCAAGTATTTAACTATTTAACAGTATACCTTTTGTCATGTAATCATTTAAATATGTTTACATCTATGAAGTTTGTTGTTCAGTTTACATCATATACAAGACTTCTTGCTCGTTTACACTATACTCCTGGAGTCCATCATTGACTGGTCTTGTTTGTATTCATACTTTCTGTATTCTCATTCACCGGGATTCTTTTCTTCTTTTTGCTTCCACCCACTCTCTCACATAGACACACTGAGTGACTTAGAGACTGGAGCTTTTTGCCTAAAGTAAACATATCTGAATGATGGATCTTTCTTTGGATTGTGGGAAAAAGTGTTTGACTTTCACACAAGCTCTCTAAACGGCTATTAAATCCTGTATGTGTACACACGTCCTGTTTCTGCAGAGAACTGGGGCAGACAGAAGGAAGGAAATAGAATTTTTACTGGGTAGTCTTTTGTTCTCTGAACCCAGTATTTCATTACTAAATTGTCATCCTAGAAGGTAGTGGGACAAGACAAAGATCTTATGGGATTTGTCGGAATAATATCCTTCTCTCCAAGATCAGGATCCCCTGTAATCAAGGTGGGAGTTTTTTGTCTCTTCCTCTAGAGATATAAATCTACTGAAGGTTGGACAGTTAACTGAGACTCAGTCTAGTGGCATTTGCATCCACACAGCAGTGAGAGAGTGCAATAGATATCTCTGTGCAGGAATGCATTTCAGACAGAGCTGGAGACTGGCCAGCTGGAGGAATTCAGAGAGCTATGACTCTGTTTCCGTGTGAAATAGCTACTTAAGACCACTGTGAACAGCTGCCGGACAGTGCCCCCTCTTCTCCCTCTCTTTACTCCCCTCTTTCAGCTCCTCTCTCCCTCCATGAGGCTGTAAATCTTAAAGGAGAACGGAGGTGTTGGCGACTTGCTGAAAGGGATCCAGGGAGGATCCTGGGGTTTAGTGCAAAAGGTCAGGTCTGTGTTAGCAGGCCCCGGTGCCGAAACTCTGGGCTGATACCCACTGATGACCTGATGCACACGCTTGGGATCAGGACGCTGTCCACCCTAGAGTCAGCGTGGATCTCCCCTCTGTTGTCAGGATTAATTGAACTTGTGTAATCAAGAGGGCACTAAAGGCCTGCTGCAACAAGGGGGCTTATCTTAACAAAAAGCAGAGGGTCATTTGAGCCATTTTACAAAACCATGTTCAAATCCATGTAATCTAGCAAATAAAGCAGAAAATAACTCCAGTTTGTCTGCAGAATTATGGCATTGACAGCCTTGAAAAGTGTTTCGAGTGGCATATGCTGCACTAAAAATGTCAAATAAAAGACATATTGAGAAAAATGACTGAATTATAACTACGACTGATCCCACATTTGCCTCTGAAAACCAGAGGAGAAAGACATGGAGGGGTCCCCTGCTCTCTGTTCATCCTCTATCCCTCCTGAGTCAATTGTTGGGGAAGCATGGTGTCAACCCTGCGCCATCAATCACCCCCTTTCAGAGGAGGGCAGACAAGGCAGGGACCCGCCCCCAGGACAGGGGGGTGGAAGTTCTCATGCCCTCCCCGCCTCCTGAAGCCCTGCGCCCCGACAGACAGAACTCCGACAGCTGGTCTGGCCATTAGGGGCAGGCCGAGACCTGAGGGCCCCCGCACAGCAGCAACAGCTGCCAGCCCACTGCCCCCAACCACCCCACCAACGCAGCTCTATAAAATCTGTATTAGAACAGCAATTTATTGTCATTCCTTCACATTCCTTCACAAAGATGGTCACAGTATATGTCGTAATCAATTCTTTGCAGTTAAGCACAGTACACTCGGGTAAATTTGTGATAAAACCGAGCGCATAATTTTCTGCAGCACATGGTTTTGCAAATGTTATTAATTTAGGGAAGCATCACCTTTTTTGTCTGGGTCCTTAGCTACCACTTGTGCAATTTTGCTCCAAGTGGGCGGCTGGTTTTCAGACATTTTGATGTCATATTTCAGCACTGTTCCCTAGAGCAGAAGATGATAGGGTAATCTTATAGAATAACATCAAAGGTAATGATCGCCTGATTTATAAAAGTCCCAATATTCTTTAGTCCTGTCTGGAAATTCAGAAATCCTTGCAATGTCGGGGAGGATTAACTAAAGGAATCATAACGAGAATATTTATGCCATTGTTTATATTTTCAGCTAAACATTTACTGTTCATTTATGTAAGACATTCATCAAGTGTTTTAATCTATCAATCCGTTTTCTATACCTATTTCTCTTTTGCAGGGTTGCTGGCAGGCAATGCATAGAGTCAAAGCCTGTCCTAGCTAACAATGGGTAAGAAGTGTATGTTGCCATGATATCACCAAACACTTATTATCACCTATTATCAACTTCTTTCTTTGTAGAATGGGTTCTAACTCTGCGTGGCATCAGCAGGTTCATTCTTGAGTTGGTTTGCATTCATTTCAAATACTGATGCCATCACTAAAACCAAACCAAGCACCAAATTTATGTCATATATTTGTCCAGCTGCTTAATTGTTAGGAGGTGATTTGTCATTAAGCTTCTTCTACAAAGTTCAATCGATTTCTCCAACAATGGAATCGATTCAAGGTAATGTTTACCTTCTTGAGACTGTATTTACAATACAAATATGTCTGTGTACATGTGATTTGAGAACGAGCTCTCATTTGAAGATTGCTGTTTGCAAATGCATGTTGATTGAGGTAAACGCATGCGTGTACACTCGGTGTCCTGGGTGAACGTGTGTGTTCCAGTGAATGAGAGAAAGAGTGCGTTAGAGGAGATTACGCCACACTCCCTCAGGATCTATGTTACTCATGCACTACTGGCGGTGGAGTGGTTCCCACACTTACACACTGAGGTGAGATAGGCTGCACCCACAGCCCCACCTGTGCCTCTTCATGTTCCAGCAGAGCCTTCCTGAGCCAGGATATTCCTTAAGAAAAGAACAGGGAGAAAACACTAAACCTGGCTAGTGTGTAATCAAAACAACAGCCAGTGAGTAACAATGCTCGTTTAACCACTAGGGTATAATTACTACCAAAGCAACCAAGAATGGGATAATTAGCCTGTACCTGCCTACCCCCAACTACCATCTACACACAACTGAACATAGTCTGAAATAAAGGTTTTTTACCTCAAACCAAACTCCTTGCAACCTACATCAGAGATGTTAGTTAATTTTTGCAAGGTAAGACGCCAAGCATAAAAAATGTAAATGCTATTAAATTTTTTGTTGTGCTTTAAGCAATTTGACCCGCCAAGTTTATATTGTATATTTCTACGCTATTGTGGCTTTGCAGATAGAGAGCTATTTGTTAATGCCGACAAGTCCCATAGTAATGCTGCCCAGTGTGAGACTGACTCCTTGCCAGAATCAACAGGCCTACTTGTTTTGTAACCAAGCAGTCTGTGATAGCAAAGTTCATCATGGAAGCCCCCCAGCCCTTTTGTGCAAGCCCACTGAAGCAGTGTGAGATTACATGTGCAGTTATTACCCCCACTTTCCTCATCTTCATTACACTGGATGTGCTGTGTAGCACGACTCAATACGATCAAAGAAGATAGTTATTGTACACAGACACCACAGAGCAGCTGTTGGACTTCGTTAAAAATGGCAGATGATGCTTGGCAGTCATCTTAAGGAGTGAAAGCAAGAATCAAGTCAAGAAAAAGGGGTCAATTTGGTAAATGGTAGGTTTATTCGACATAGATTGAAAGGCACATGGACATTCCTTCTTCACTCTGTGGCTGGCCTAGAGGCACACTTGAATGATAAGGAAGGCAGCACTGAAATAAGACAGGGTGGGACTGGAGTGAAGTGTTGGGGGTCGATATGGCTGAAGTGCTGTGTGCCTGAAGGCTAACTGTTCTGCTTTAAGAGGGAAACTCTCAGGTGATGGTTTTCCACTCTGTTTGTAGTTTATTCCAAGCACACCACTGATGCACACGCAAACACAAAGTGCCTTATTAGATCATCTATCGGGACATTGATTAGACATGGCCGTCTTAGGCTCTCTGACTGAGAAAGATCTCGAAATATTTATGAATAAATTAAAATTTCATTGCCTTGCTTTCGTATATGTAGATGGACCATGGACCATAGGAATTTTAAGTCCTGCTTACTGTTTCCTTTTGTTGTTTTGCTTTTTAAGTATGGGTCACTTGGGTCAAGTGTATGAAGCAAGTAGTCCATGTAAAAAATACTGGGTTGTGTTTCAGAGGGGGTGGAAGGAGTGGCTGATAGCAGCAGACATTCCACAACACACCACCCAGGGGCAGAGCAGAGAGGAGGGCTTGCAGTAATTCCACTTTTATTAAAACATATTGAAGAAAAACAACATGCTGGTATATGGCAGGAGGAAGAGAAAATCAGCATGACGGCTGGATCCAGCCTCCCTCTCACTATCTGGAAACTTGTGCCTCTATAAGCTTCCATGAACGTTTCATCTTTTCCTCTCAGTGCTGTCACTCCTCTTTTTCTTCCTTCTCCACCTCCTTCCACTGTTGTTCAAACAGCTGTCCGGCCATCACTAATCAGCCTTCTCCTTTAATCTCTCTTCCTTCGTTTGTCCTAACCCACCCATCTTTTCGCCCCCACACTGTTAATCTCAAGCTCCTCCATCTCTACTCTTTTCATCTTACTATCTAGCTCAGCCACCTCATGCAAGCCCCTCACAATTCCATTACACACATTTTGCTGTCTGGAAACTCTGTGAACCTCCTCCCACACCATTTTTTTTTTTGCCTTGTGTCCTGGAGCTTTAGGTAAAGGTTATGTTCCTGGGTGGATCCCGTGGCTGTGTAGTGCTAATCTCTCCTGAATAGCCACTACACCATTATTGAGGCTGACTTTATTGTCTGGGCAATTTTACAACTATGCCTCTGGCCACACTAACCCCAATGACCTGGTCACTGTCTCCCCAGCAACTAATGAAGGAAGTGTGATAATGCATGAGAGAGGAGGTTTCACCTCAGGATGGCTTGACTGTTGGGCCCATGGCAGACACTATCGGCCATGTCACATATAACTGACATGTTCAATTCCTCTGTCCCTGCTGTTCAGTTATATTAATCTTCCACCATTCATCACCTGAATATGTGGCCCCCTGATGTTTTTAAGCCAGCTGGCATTTCCAATGGAATGTGATGAGGTCAGGACTGCATTATGCATAGATATGATGTTCTGGATTATAGTGCATCCTGGCACAACTTTGACTTAGCTGCAGCCATCTTCCCAGGACTCAGCGGAAGAGAAAGGCAATCCAGACAATCCAGGCATTCCTGGGTCCTGTTGTGTTCACTCGTACTCTCTAATTTAAGAGCAGCTGTCAGGCCCTGCAAACCCTCCACCATCAAAGCTGGGTGGGGAGGAGGGGGTGTGGTATGTGAGGAGCACTGATGCCCCCTATCATACTTTCCTACATGTGGCACGGACTTTCATCAGAACAGCTATGGCAGGCCGGACAGACACTTGATTACAGGATTGAGGACAGCCAGTGAAGGCTCCAACAGAAGTCACTGAACTGCTGAGATTTTTATTTTTTTTTACTTTTCACCAGCATTTCTTTTAGATTTGTCATTAAGAGAAAAAGAAAATATCCACAACACTGACGTCATTTTTAATATTTCAGGATCTTGTGCTTGCACAATCTGTTTTCCACACTTCTTTTAGAAACAATACAATTTCAAGGAACCAATGGGATGATGATCAGTGAAACTAGATGTTGAAAGCCCTTTTTTTTAATTTAAAATTTGACATTCGTATTTGGAACACTTGACTTTAAAATTGTGTTTTCAAACTTTTCAGCAATTGTGGTGGGCATGACTAACCTAACAGAATAAACTCAGAGAATGTTGGATACCTCAGGGGGTGGTGGGGGTTTGTGCTACTCTTGTGTATACTTTCTTTGTGGTTCTCCTGTGGTAAAGGAAGAACTCCTGCTGTGGTGTTTAGACTAAGGCACGCACCTGCTGCTTTGCAGAGATATCCAGGTCTGGAATCACCTGTTGCTTGACTCAGTACTCAGTCAAGGCAAAGAGTGATGACTGCCCTGTGTGTCATGAGATCCAACATCTTGGAGGCTTCTCACAGTCTCTTGGCACCCTCCTCACAAAGCCACACTTATGGGGCAAAAAAAACTGTGTATCTGAAGTACCAATGACTCTTCTTTAAATATGAGAAAAAATTGGATCAAACATTTAACCATTTTTAAATTAAACTCTGCCATTTGTGGTAGAACGTGTCATGTAAGATCATAAAGTGATCCTGTATTTGGAGGAACTCTGTGTGTTTAGGTGTGCTTATGGGCTGAGGTTCTCACACTCTGGTGAACATGCTGAGACATGAAGTCCCTCAGGAATCCCAGATGTGGTCCACACTCTGCTCTGTACTAACCCCTAATTACACTATTGGCTCCCTTATGGGACATAATTACTAGGAATATGTGTGTGATTCAAACTAGCTGATGCCATCTGATTTATTTCCCTTATCCGTTTCCCCAATGCATGAACTCCCATATTCACCTTCACATATTCTACTACAATAAAATGAGCACGTGGTCAAATCTTCCAGTACACGCTGACTTTGCTGTTATCAGATACTATGAATTGTGTTTCAGTCTTGTATGACTCAGGGTTTTTTTTAGAGTCTTTGTGAATATATGAGACACTGACTACTTCCTGCTTAGCAGTGGGCTTTGGAGGTGGATTTCCCACATATATGAGAAGGGCCATCTCGGGGGTCTTCTTGACTTGCGCTCCCATGGAAGTACTGTTTCAACAGCTTGTTCTAATTCCCCCTGTCTCCTGCAGCACTGAAGCCCCACATTGCTACAATAAGGGCAGCCTCAGGGGCACAAGGAGGAAGAGGGTCAGTGGAATCGTGGAGGGGCTTGAGGCACAAAAGTAAAGGGGTCGCAAACAAGGGAAGTGGGTAGCCCACGCCTTCATATGAGGAATTTCTCTTCTTCACATGGGGTCTGCTTATTTTGTGGTTTTACACAAATTGGCTGTTAGAAGTTCTTCTGAAACCTGAATACTTGGTTAGGATCTTATTCCTGAGAGCGTGCCGGTTCTACCCTCAGTTTTAATGTTTCCATGTGTAATGTTGATCCCAGTGACAATGTGTAGGAGGGAGCTTGATAAAGCAGCGAGTTAATTGTCTAAAACAAAAAAGGCAACAAGGGAAAATGTATAGAAGCACTGGACTCAATTTATGATCTGGTTCATGTCCGAAAAACTACAAATCACTGTTCACGTACCGCAATTAGGTCCCACTAACCCTGTGGTTGCTGAAATCAGGGCCTAATCAATGACTGCAATGCACTGTTTAAATAATGATGACATCTGACACTCAGTAAGGAGACTTCAAAGGAGAGCAAAATCTGGTGAGTCCTCAGGAATCCTTTCATTTGCTTGAAGCCAGAAAGTCATTCCTGTGACAGCACTGAAGGGGCCCGGGTGACTAATGCCTGGATTTCCTTTTCAGCACAACCCTCGCAAAATACATTTTCCATCATGTCATGTCTTAGACAAAGCAGGGCTGAGAGGGGAGCTGAATGTTGTGAGTGGTAGTGAATGACTTCGCAGAATTGAAAACAGCCTCGTTTTGCAGGCCTCAGCACAGTTTTCTAAGAAAAAAAAAACAAAAAAGTGATAGTTGGATTAAATAGGTCTGACCTTGACTGAGTTGACTGAAACCTTCAGACAGGTGGGGGGTTTCATTTTTACACAATCTGGGTTTTGAGTTATTTGGATGTTTGGTCTTCTCTGCCCACGTGTGGCTCATACAAAATCTGTGGCCCAGTTTTAACAAGGCTAAAGCCTGTTTCATCTTTCTGTCCCGATGAGGGCTGTGGCCTAAACACTGGCGTGTTCAAAGCAACAAGAACTCCTAAAGTGACATTCACTCAAGACACACAATCCGCCTGATGACAGAAACACATGCTCTGTTTGGACCAATGGATGACTTTATAACTAACTGACTCAGCCTGGCACACTGCACAGTCTAATATTTTCCACCGGCCAGTCATGCCCAGCTCTCTATATTCTCCCTTGACTGCTCCTTACTTGTCTTTACCAGACACATAGGCCACTATGTGAAGCAGTTTCAGTAGCTCTGATGTTTTAGTGAATGACCTCTCAGTGTGTTTCATCTTAGATTTGCCGTTCCACACGCAGATGGCGGGCTCTGTGTATTTGTTTAGGCTGCTGGGTGATGGGAGTCCGTGTGGGAAAAACAGCTCTCCATGGTCGGATCGATGAGGGAGAGATAAGAATGCCTGGTGGCCTTGGGTGAACATACATGAAAATCCTCTTCTTGTATGAGAATTTGTTTGTCTCTCCTTAATATATGAGGCAGCAAGGTCACCCCTACTGCTGCTCCCTGAACTGGGAAACAAATACGACAAGATTTAGAGTCTATAGAGAAAATTACTGTCTTCTTGTTATGTTGGCAAATAGTTCCAGCGCTGGTGTCAGTGTAACATACAGTGATTTACATGCTGTTATATTTTCGCCTTCTCCAAAACAACTGTGGCCAGTAGAGGACCAAAAATGCCATACAACTACTACAAACAGCTCATGCGATGTAATTGGAGCCTTCTGAAACCAAACTCTCTTGCTCTGGTTTCAAAAGTGTAATACAAGTCCAAAATCCAAATTATTGAAAATTTCCACTCTTAAACCAGTTTAGTTGTGTTATTGCAGTTTTGTGGGAACTTTTTACATTGATATTAGAGTTTTATACAACTTGCTAGCCAACACAGATGGCAGTTTGATGTTTTGCTTACTATTTTAGTCAATAAAGTTCAGGACAAAGGATGAATTTAATATAATTTGAGTCTAATTTTTTCATTTGCAATTTCACTCTCCTTAATGTAACAGAATAAGATTTTAAGACTAAAAATTGAGTGTTTGCAGTGTGTAAATCTTTCCTTCTTTTGCTCCCTTTTTAAAACTGTGACAGATTGGTACCCACCACAAGAATTTTGGAATTTAAGAGTGTCCCTGTGTTTTTGGATCATTCCCATCACCACTGGTGCTTAGCGTGGGAATCAAGGGCAGAGATAGGAGGTTATGGGAGAATAAGAACTCTCTCTGCTAGTCAAACACATAACATTTAGAGGAGAGGGGCACAGATAGGGGAAAGCACCGTAACCTCTTTTTTTTCTCTTCCTGAAGTCATAACTTCAATCATAAATCTCCCGTACTGTACAAGTGTCAGCCCTGCGTGCCAATGAGACTCTGGGAACTCAACAGTCGATGTAAGGATAAGATAGCAACCTGTCCATACGTGATCCGTCCACACTTTGCACTCAGACTTACCAAGCTGATCATTATCTCTCACTTACCACACTCACTTTCTTAAAAACACCAACACACCTTCTTGCGCACACCGCCTGCTGCTGTCATGTTGTGATAAGATTTAGCGCTGGTAGTCTTAACTGTCTAAATCTCAGATATCATCCCTGCTCCCAGAGGAGAAGCTGCTGAATAATGCCTCTGGGAACTGCTCTTCAGCCTTGGCTTTTCCCCTTCTATCCTCATCGCACAGTAACGACGGCCTTCTCCGCCGCCCAATAGCAAATATATATCACCTTTAACAGACACACATTCCAGTGCAGCACCATGGGAAAACAGGACACTGTTCTCAGAGCGAGCATAGTAACAGACCGAAAGAAAGAAAGGCTGGGAGTTGATGAAGGCAGCTGAGTAGAGAGAGAGAGAGAAAAATTGAGACTATGACACCACAGGCTAAAACTAATGAACATGTCAAAAGTGAGAGAAATACAGTAAATTCTTTCTTGAGGGCGTTTTAAATCAATACAGATTCCAACTGAGTGACTTGAAAAAGTCACTACGAGAGCATATGAGCAGTGAGTGTGTCGGCCTCTGTTTCGGTCCTCCTTTGTGGTGGTTGAAGAGGCCCTGTGTGTGGTCTGAGTGGTTCCCGTCTTCCAGGAGTGAACCGATCTCTCAGACACTTCAGACTGCAGTCTCACACACACAGCCACTGATGAGCGCAAAGAGGGAGAGGTCCAATAAACAAGGCCTGTTTGATCCAGCCGCAGCGCAGCAGCCTGCCAAGTTGCCTTTGTCTTAGAGAGGACACCCCAGCCGTCACACAGACTGCTGTCTACCCGCTGCTCTTAGCTGTGGTGAAGAGCATCATTCACATGCTGCTGTGCCAGAGTCAGAGAGAAAGAGGGAGAAAGACACGGCTTAAAAAAAAAGAAGCACACAATGAACAAAGAATGAATAACGAAGAAACACAGAAAAGCATGTGCATTGCTTCACGGTACAACCAAATGTTGGTGTCTGTGTTGCTGTTTGTTTCCAGCAGCCAGTGTTCTCTAAACAGCTGCATGAGGCTGTTGTGCAACATGCAGGTGATTAGGTGGCAATGCTTTTTCAGAGCTCTTGCACATGGTCCTCATCACTCATGCGACTGGCTCAGCTCATTGCTGCGAGGGAGACACTGGGGGACTGTGTTCGCAAAGCCCTTGCAAAATACAGAACGGGAGAGAGCCAAATCCAGTAAATTTGATATTGGAGATAAGTGGAACCAGAATATTTGAGCCATTGTTAGTTTGGACTGAACACAATAGAAAACACAAACAATAGCATCCCATTGTTATATCTGCAGTGAGATGTACACTTTCAAAGAGACAAACAGATTTTACCAATGTTGGTCAATCACATGCAGTGTTACAAAATAGGTTCCATGTTCCAGTGTCTCTATTGTCCTCAACAGATCGAGGGGAAATATCGGTTTTTAATTTTGTGTAGTCAAGCCCTAGGTTGCATCAACATTCAGCTGAGGAATTCATCTCACCTGACCCTAATGCAGTTGTTGAATGACTATTAGGTTGCCTCTTCAGTTTCACAGAGAGGACCAGCCATAATGTCATATTGCATAATGAAAATGGGAATTCGGGGCCAAAAAATGTTCAGCTAAGCACCTTCCAGATGAGTGGGAGAACTGTGCTTATCTTAATGAAGTATTCTGTGGAATTTGTCTTCTAAGTTAGGTTTTGTGTGTGCTAGATCCTTCTGTTCCTCTTCGAACAGAAGGAAACTCTAAACTGAGCCTTGGATCAGGTGTAACCAGCATGCCTATTTCCCACAGTTCAGGCCCAGTCAGCAACAGCCAGATATCTGACACTAATCACCCATTAAAAGTATAATGCCATTCTACGCCAGGCTAGATAGAGCGACACTGGCAGCTGCTGCTGGTACGGCCAAGTGAGGGATTCTAGGAACACAGAAAAACACTTCACTAGAAGACCGGGCAATTGTACTTTGTTCTTTTTCTTATTCCAAACCTGCAGTGCAGTTTTGTTCATTTAGAATTTTAGTGAATGAAACTGTGAATAAATATAAGTAGACTGAGAAAGAAGAGGTGAATGTGAGATAATAATTAGAACATAATATTAGGAATCCAAAAGATGAGATAACAAAATAGAACTAGGAGGATCCTCAGTCTTATCTCAGGCATCGATTCTCTTTCACATTTTCACTCCTGTCCCTCAATACAATCATCTTCTTTCCTTTAGTGGCCCTCTGGGGGCCTGATCTTGTGCTGGCCTTTACTTTGGTCACAGATAAGCATCTGGTTTAACAGCGTGCTGAAGAAAGTGCCATTCCAGGGGCGTCTGCAAGAGGGGATCAACGCTAAGATAGGGGTTTCAGGATGGTTTTAATGCAACACCTGTCAGAGCTCTGCTCAGGAACACGATTCTACAGGACCTTCCCTATGCAGCTGTGAGCCCAATCTGAACCTCAGCCAAGAACATAGGCCAGGACCCTCTTATTCCCTCCCACTGGCTTCTGATCTGACACCATGCAAAACAATGAAGCTCCTCTGTGGGTGCTTTGACCTCAGTAGGCCTGTAATCCAATGATATGGAATATGTCTGCGGTGATCTAGTAGGCCCCGGAATGTAACTTGCACAAGAATTCCTGGTTTCCAAACAGCCTTGTGGAGTTGCAGTTTGAGACTGTGCAAGTGTGCAACAGGCACAATATGTGCCAAAACCATCACATGTTGTAAGCTGTATCTGATTGTCGAGCTTGTTATTTTGCTATCATGGCCCTCTTTGGCCCTTACTGGACATAAAGATGGAAAAGAGGGGCTGTCAAAAAAAAGGTGAGGAATTATGGGGAAAAAATAAACTCACAATTAATCAGAAATTAAACAAACTCTCTGGGGACCGCATGCTTCAGAGAGTCAGTCTAAATTATTGTCGTAAACATCTCAAGTTGAACATCCACTCAAAACATACCAGTGTTGTTTTTTTTCTGCTCTCTTGAATGGAAAAATGCATGGCCCTCAGCACCTCTGTCTCAGAACTCTGGTCTCTTGAGATAGGGAATATTAAAGAGGCTAATGTGACTAGAGGGTTCTGGGCTGTCCTTCTAGGGCTGCCTGCTTGTGAATGTCCATTTATAACCAGATTGGTCCAAATAAGCAGAGGAAGCAAGAGCTGCACTTTCCCACACTATTGCAGGGGGACAACACGACTTCTCCTTTATAGTTCATGACTGCATGGAAACTGCACTCCCACTAAGAGCTCACAGAATGGGTGGACTGGTGGACCGTAGCAGCCCAGATAACACAACTTGACCAACACTGAATCTGATTAGCCAACTTGAAATCAACCATGCACGCTGATAGTGGCAGCGCTGGACACAGTCATGCAAAAACTCATTAGCCTTAAAATTAGATTCCCACCACACAAAACGTAAATCAATCAATCAATCTTTATTGGTCATTGCACATTTTCATATACAACGAAATTTCATTTGCGCTGCCCTGCCAATGACAGCTCCGGCTGTTGTGCAGTGCTGCGCGTACCTTTCTTGAGGAAAAAAAGATAAAGGACATGTTGGGATCTGGGTAGGGATAGCAGAGGGTAAAAGAAAAAAAAAGGCTCGTTGTACCAAATGCAACCTCCAATGTTGGTGAAATTCAAAATGCACCTTCTTGCCACATAATATTTTTTAGACCGATTTTTTTTATTTTCCAGTGTATCTAATATTTTGTGGTTTCTGGTGGAGATATGATGCGCATTTTAAAGTAGATTTTTATGCCTTCTTTTGTTCCAGAGTAAAAATCGCATAACACTAGAGCACAGGCTGTATGGCTAAATGGTTTTTTTGTAAGGGAGAGCATTACACCAGGTTCTTTTTATTGTTTCATGAGGCAATTGCCAATTTCACCCAGCTGCACTTTGAAACCACAACTGCATTTTGGCCCAGGTAACAAAATCTGCTCGCCACCTGCTACGACCCAGTTGTGGCCAGGTTTGCTCTCTAAGACAAAGCCAGTGTGACCTCCACATCAGTGCATCTTATGTTCCCTACTCAACATGACTTCTCTCCTCATCTGCATGCCTCTGTCTTTGAAGCCCCCCCTTTGTGCTTTTTTTTTTTTTTGCACAAGGTCCGTTTTGTGGGTATCTTATTTCTTATGCTATGGCTTGAGGCCTGTGGCCGGACTGTGACATTTTCGTTCTGGTTTTAAAAACCTCTGTAGCCATACACTCTGGAGGTTGTGACCTCTGTACGTGTGTGAGTGACAGGAAGGAACGAAGTCTTTTAAGAGGATTTACTGTGAATTAGCACGCTGATTTGATGCTTTTTTCATTGTGATGTGTTCCGGCTAGAACAGGCCGCTCTGGCCCCTGTACAGATGGGCAGACTGCATTTCAGCCACGTCTTAAAAAGCCATGCGCACAACGGATATATTTCAGCAATGTCACCGGTCAGCTGTCACATCTGTCATCTACATTCTTTTGAAGTTGGATTTTAAGAATACTAACGCTCAAAAAGCTCTCTTTCTCTGCATTATTTGTCCATTAATCTTGTGTGTTTACAAACCCGTGGTATTCTAATTTCCCAGATGTCACTCAGTCATAAGTATGTCAGAGGCAGATTGTCTGGCTACATTGTGAGAAGTGAAAAACAGCCACCAGAGTAATCTTCACATTTTCCTCAAGTTCAGATTGGATAAAAGAGCACAGTGGTTGCTGGTGAGGCGAGCCAGCTCTCTCTAATCAGTTTGGAGGGCAGCTGTGTAGGAAAGACTTGACAGTTACCATCCAGCTGGCTCAGACTCTGGGAACCACTGAGAAAGGCTAAGATGCACTTTACACCATTTCAAGCATTCATGGTCTCTGTCTCTCTCTCTCTCTCTCTCTCTCTCTCTCACGTTCTCTTGTTTTTTTTCCCTTTCTCACTCTATTCTCCGTGTCTTTCTGTTTCTCTTCCACACACACAAAAACACAGCAAGATCACCGAAGTTTTTGACTTTTACCCCCTGGTTAAACTATAATCTGTGGTTCTGTTCCAGGCCTTCTTCCAGCATTTACAGCGTCATGTGGTTTAAGATTCCCACATTACAGAGAACTGCATGTGGTGTGGGCTGCATGTTCCGTTTCCTGCAGATTAACTTTGTGTGCCTCCCTCTTTACTGTGACAGACTGAATCAATCTAACGTAAATAAGCATTCCTAAGTTTCAACAAACCTATGGCCCCCTAAAAACCCCAAACCCCTCTTGGTTGAAAGTGAGAGAATTCCACCAGGAGATCTAAACTTCCCTCTCTCCCAGATCTCCAGCTTGCCTTCCCACAGACGCCCCAGGCTCAATGACTTTGACTTCCCACATTTAAGAGTAACTAAAAAAAGCATCTTCAAATTGCAACCATAAGCTGTCTCTCTTTTCCTCCTCCTTCTCCCACACATGTTCTTACAATCCGGATGAGGGTCCTAAACGCTGGGGGAATATAATTATCAAGTCAAAAAATTAGCCATGTTTCCAATTTTAGCAGTCATTCTCATTCTCATTAGCAACACGCTTACGCTATGAGAAAACCAGCAGTGTGTTGATCTGTGGGATGCATACTGAGTTGGAACTTCCAGTGAGAAAACAAAGCAGACTTGGGAGGAACAAAAGAAAAAGAGAGAATGGAGAAGGAACCTGCCAGCTGACTGCACAAAGGTGGCAAGAGGTCTGTTTCTTGAGGATATACAAGCTCTATTCCTCCACAAAATGAGATAGATCCACTTAGTGAAATCACTTCCTGTCGGTGTTTACAGAGTGGTCAGAGCTTCAGTAATGGCGTGGCACAGCAGGAGAACAGGGATTGAACTTTGTGTATGTGCCTTGTAATGCAGAGATTGAATAAACATTTTGCAAAGTTTGGCTGTCATTGTGTTTGCAATTAATCTTACTGTGAAAATGTACTTTGCACAAATATAGTGCAGTCATTCTCTTGCCCTTTGTAAATGTATCTACAGTGCAAGCTATATCTTGCTCACAGAGTTTTCTTTTAGGCCTGATGGTGCGGTATGGAACTTGATCTCTGTGAGATACTCTGACAGTTTATCTTTCACACTCATCCCACCAGAGAAAGAGGTGGAAAGGAGTGTGATAGGTGTGTTATTGTTGCACTTTTAGCAAAAACCATGCAGGCTCATTCAGTGATAAAGCTGGCATCAGAAAGACTATACCACAACCAAAGTCTTATCATGTGTACCGTGTTGTAGGCCCACATCAGGGCTCATGGAGGTGTGCACAAGCTTTCATGCGATAAGAGGCAGGATCAGAGGAGGAAGCTGCATACACACCCTAGCAGAACCTATGGAGCTGAGGAGGAGGAAGATTTCATGGTCAACAGCAAGGGCAATTTGCACCTGGATAGGATACAGAATGGAATGCATCTAAGTGCATTTACTCAGATACTGTACATAAAGAAAAATATGGAGCTTTCACTTTATTTGAGTATTTTAGCGTTAAAGCCCTTCACTTTTGTTCTACTACTCAAATTAGGATTTCAGTTGGAGAGCAAATGATGAGATTATCAAGTATGCTGCATGCAATCGCACAAAATTGTTAAAATTTGGCCCACTTTGAATGTCTATAGCAATAAAACTCTACTTGCACAATGAAACATGAGCAACAATATTTTAATAATAATAATAATGCCTAGTATAGCATTGGATAAGTATTGGAATATGTCTCATTAATTTAATTCCAAGTTATTTGAATTTTCACTTGTGAGATACTGCATGCGAGTGTTAAATAAATATCTGGTTCTATTATTTTTAAATAGCATTAATACATATAAAATGAGTGTAAAAGAGACCTAAAATCAACAAACAAGTGATCATTCCTTTTGAAAGACGCTATAACCATCAATAATCTCATTCTATGATGAGAAAGTGAGCACTTTCCTGGAGTTCATCAGTCCTAAATATTTTGAGAGCTTGTAGCTATAGCAGAACTGTCACCAATCCCAAAAACAGTATGTCACACACACCACTGCTGCTGAAAGCCTGTTTCATCTCACTGACTGTTTAAAAAAAAACACACAACTTTATGAGGGTCTTAGTCAAACACAATTATTTAATGAAGACTTCCATGCTCCATATGGCCCTTAGTGACCCTTTTATCTTTCCACCTTAACACATAAACGCACGGCTACATTAACACACACTGCATCATGATGATAAGTCCATGCGAGCAAAGAACTGAGGAGGAGTAAAGCATTTTTCCTCCCATCGTTTATGTTTTTTATATGTTTGTGGAGTGGTGTGTAAAATTATTGCTGAAATGAAACTGCCAATAACTGCTAAGCAACGTGAAAACAGCAAAGAAGTATGATAAGAAGAGTTATATGATCTTGTTTTAACAATAATAATAATAATCATCTCCTTAAAAGTTATCACCAGAAATGAGAGCCGCTCAGCAGACAAGTCAAAAGACACTGATTTCCAAAGATAAAAGAGCTTTTGTTTTGACTGTGTTCTTATGCTTTATCCCTTCCTGCTGTACTTGTGTGTGTATGTGTCATGCCTACATTCAAACAAAGAAAATCTGAAAGGAAAATCAGGTTATAACCCCACTCTTGGCCCTCTGCAGTGGGGTTGTGAGAGAGAGAGAATTTGTTTCCCCAGGGTCTCTCCCACGCCATCTCCCCCATTCCCCCTCTCCCAACTCTGTGTATGAGAATAACCATAAATTACAGCCACATCCAGCTTTGGCAGGCTAGAAACTCACTCTGTTGCACTGACAGGGTTAGTCTCAGTGGTGTTACAAAGCAGACACACCTTTTGCAATAGGTTACAGATATGAAAGTTGAGTCACGGCCACACTGATGCTTTGGTCTGAAGCAGAAAAGTGCCGAATGCAATGATTGTTCAGGCTACAGTCACACACTCAGGCATGCAGACTCACTCACACCCCTCCTCCTCTTCTCCCTGCCTTAAAGGCCAAAAACAACTATACACGTCCGTCTCTTGGGCTTCATTAGATGGAAAAACATAAAAGATAAATAAATGAACTAACCCCAAAATTGTTGTGCTTGCGTGGGAGACTTCAGAATGCCCCAAAATAGTCTTTCGTAAGGCTGGAGGAATGAGGGTCTGCAACTTTTCACCATACATGGGCCTGTTCTCTGTACCCAATTCCCTGCCGAAACCCTCCAACACATTCACCACAGTGACCAGGCTGCTGCCACAGAAGACTGCTATGGCTTCCGCAAATTTCCTTTGTGCTTTTGTTCTGTAACCTTCTTCCTTTGTATGTGCAAACCCTTAATGCCACATTTGAGAGAGGCATCCAACTTTTCTTCTGCTCCTTCAAAGCATGTATCTGCATTCAATGTGTATGTCCCTGTGTTCCACAGGCTCCTGGTTGACTGGCTGTGATGAAGGATGTTCCTTATTTTTTACACATGCTGTGGAACAAAGTAAGTGTTTAAGGAGTAACCCGAGGAGTCATTCGATTCCACAGAAGCAGAAGTGAAAGAGCATTTTACATTGGTGGCTGAAGACTCCCACAAGCCAGATCTTAGAGGCGGTAGAATGACTCATTGATGCACACAAACAAGTACACCTGGTCAAGTTCAGACACCCTCGCTTTCTTCACTTCAGTCTTCCTGTGTTGTCATGCACCCTCCTATATTAGCCACTTTGTTTGTATCTATTGGCATTCGTGTGCGTATAGTGTGTGCATCTGTGTGTGTGCACTGTGTGTCAGTCAGTCATTCAATATTTCTATGATGTCAACGCTTTTGCAAACATCATCAACTCACTATGATTGCCATGTTTGTCTGTCAGTGGTCAACAGATGGATCCAAGTGACACAAAAGTGTATACAGTTAGAGCCAACTGAAATACTTGTCTGGCTCAAGAGAGTCAGTAGGGATAATCCTGTGTTCCTAGACCCTCTGACCTCCAGACGTTTAGTAGTGTTGGCACGTCGCTGGAGCTGTCAGCCCTGCATCTATGGGAGATCTGTGTTTAATTTGCAAAAGCTGGCCGTGCCAGAATTGCAGAGAGAGAATGAAAAAGGGAGAAGGAGTGGAGGGAAATGAAACCAGTCTTTTTGTCTGTGTGTTTGAGTATTGGGGGAACATTTCTGAACATGTTTCTGATAAGATTGAGACTGGACATGCCGACGATATGTGCACATGATGGACAGAGCCACTTAGAGCCTTCTAGTGCTTATGTGTGTCTGTTGAAAGAGTTGTGCAAGTGGTTGTATATTCCAGTATGTGGGTGTGTGTGAGGGTGAGGGAAAGAGGGGGCAGTTACTGCGAAATGGACTAGTTAATAGTCTGTGTTTGTCTGCAGATTACACTGGCACGGGCCCACAAACCTGGAAGAATCCACTGCTCTTCAAGATTACCCAACTGTGAGCACAACCCATCACAAACAGCTATAGTACCCAATCATCGGGAGTTGCTTGTGACAAAACCACACAAAGTGTACAAGACAGAACACCTACTGCTCACAAAAGGTGTCTCTGCAGAAATAATACTTTGGCTCGTGTTTTCTCGGTTTGTGTGTACAGTCTTGTGCAAGGGGGTGTGTAGTGCTGGTAAGTTGGGGCATGAAAGTGACAGATAACGGTAGTTTCTGTCGAGTTTTTCTGGTTCTACTCCGTCACTGGGACAGTCAAGCCGAGGCCTGCCCGATTCCCTCCAGCCTGGGAACCAGAGCAGTGATGCCTGCTTGCCTAAGTGCCTGGCTGCTCTCACTGGGAGCTGTTCCCATCCTACTCATCTGTTTATTATTTTCCTGTGAGGGCTTGTGTTGTAAGAAGAGAAAGAGAGGGGGAGTGGAAGTGGTGGAGGTCAAGTTGGAGCGAATGTTCTCCCATGTTTCATTGACAATACCTCTAGAGAGTGGGATGACAGGTTTGTATATGTAAACAAGTCAGAAATATACATAGGGACTGAGAACATCTCTATAACAGTTTTTGGTTAAGACCCTTTTTTTATGTAATAGTAACTTCTTTTACTAGATTTGAATGTGCAAGTAGTTTTGTGAGTCCCACTAGTTGGTCATGAGCTAAACAAAGGAGGATACTTACCTCAGGCACCAAGACACTGCAAACAAAACTTTAAAGAAGAGGTGCAGAAAGACAAAAAGCACACACACTGTGTGAATAGTAGAAAAGCAAGTATGTCCCACTTTACATCATGTCCTCTTTGAAAACTAACACATTTTGGTCACAGGTAGAACATCTAGTTTTCCATGACTCACAGACATTACTCATTTGTCAAGGTATCACACTTACAGTCAAGATTAATGTGTAAAACACACAACAACTTTACCAATGACAGTCTGAAACACACATTGTGTTTTCGTAGGTTGAGTACAAGAGGAATTGTGTGTTTAGCTGTGCAGCCAATTGTTTCCACCGTTGCCCTGAGGGCTTCTGGATGGAGTTGCACCATCAGCTGTGGTTTTTGTGTGCTGCAGAGAGTGGGCACTGGGTACAGCTGACCTGTGACCTTTCCACAGCCTCAGGAGGAGAGGCCTTTTTACTCAGAAAGGGAAGACCCTCTTGCTGGTCCCACATGGTCCTCGAAGTCACATTCCATGGGATGCTTTTCCCACCACGAACCAAACACATCACTCTGTTCTTTCCTGGCAGAAAGCCACGGAAGTGGGCGATCTCATGAGTGGGGTCCTACCCAGTCCTCATGGCAGACCTGACCTTCAGCAAATACCACAGTTAGGCCATTCTCCACAGGTCAGGGGAAATATGGAGAGGGCCTTGATTTGCCAGAAAGGTCCAGTCACTCTAGTATGACATAGAAACATTTAATTCTGTCTTTAAAAATATGTTTATTTTTATGACCAAATTCCAAATGGAAAATTTAACATTGATATTAGAGACGTGTGATATATTTTCTATCATAGTGATGCATCATTTTGTCTTTCTTATGCTTTCATCTACAGAAAAAGGCTAACACATAGGGATTTTTATTTTAAAAAATTATATGGAATAAATCCCAAGCATCACACTAATTATATTGTTCGAATTTTACACAAAGATGGTATTAAAAAATGACTGTATATTAAATAATACTAAATTTTCTGCGATGACTACACCGGTCCTCTGCATTGCATCTGCCGTGCATCAGGAGCAGTGTGAAGCTTTTGCAAAGTTCCCAGAGACCAATTCCAGTTGTGTGGCCAGTGGCAATGGTGTTCATATTACCTAATGTGCATTTTGTTAAGGTAGCGTGGAACTGGAGCATCCAAAGGAAATGGAGGAGAAGGCAGAAGAAACATGAACACCCCGCACAGAAATAGTCCATTTGTTCCCGGGGGGTCTCCACTTAGGATCTACACACAATATATACACACAGTACACACACAGTACACATACACTACCAGTCAAAAGTTTGGACACACCTTCTCATTTAATTTTTTATTTTCATGACTATTTACATTGTAGATTCCTATTGAAGGTATCCTATCTCTGGGAACTCCTTCAAGACTGTTGGAAAATCATTTCAGGTGACTACCTCATGAAGAGAATGCCAGGAGTGTGCAAAGCAGTAATCAAAGCAAAGGGTGGCTATTTCGAAGAATATAAAATATAACACATGTTCTGACTTATTTCACACTTTTTTGTTTATTACGTAATTCCACATGTGCTCAGTAATAGTTCTGATGTCTTCAGTGAGAATCTACAATGTAAATAGTCATAAAAATAAAGAAAAACCATAAAATGAGAAGGTGTGTCCAAACTTTTGACTGGTAGTGTATATTTAACAATAAATGCACTTACAAGAGACTGTAGATATACAGAAGAGTTATTGTCTTCTATAGTTGAAATTAAGTTCTCTTCCACATTACGCCAAAACCTTACACCCTAAGCACTGATTCACATATTTTTTTTTTAAAAGGCAGTATTTGCTAACCGCAAACCTAACATTTATTCTGCCTTCTTTAGCCACTCTAAATTTGGATGGACCTCTCCAAGTTTTGTATATATTTCAGCAAAGTATTAATTTATTGTTGTTCCAACATACTTCTTGAATCTAGAGTTAAACTGAGAGTTCTGAAAAGAGCATCCTATATAAACAAACAGAATGAACTGTAGACACTCCACATGGAGTTTTCGTGGTTTCCGTGCTGACTGAGCAAATTACTCATAAATTTTGAAATAAGTGGTCAGTTATTGAAAAATATCCACAGTTTAATCCAGATGCAATTGTTTCACTGGAAAGTGTTTTGCAAACAGGAACTCAGTATTGAGAAATAACTGTATCCAACTGTAGGAGAGGCACTCAAACAGATGTTAATGTGCATTTCTAATCATCTCGAAACTCAGCTGACTCAAAGAGCAAAAATCCACAATAATGTGTCTCTCACCTTTCAGAAGTGCAGACAAAGTGGCGCATACTGTACTTGTGTTGTATTTTGAATGACAGTGCTTTCCGAATGACCAACACATTTTTTGTTTAATTAAGTAACGCAGAAAACGGTACTGTGTCATCCAGAAAGTCCAGTTTAGAATTAGAAACTGACTGCAAAAAAGAGAGACTGTTTAGTTTGTTTCAGGTTTCAGTAGATTTAATCTTAGGTTCCAAATTTAATGCAAAGACATTTGTAACAGTAACATTTTAAAACGTCTGTGTACAACAGCTTCTAACGAATAACATTTTCTGCTGTGATTTAAATTCTCTTCTGATTTATTAGCAGCTTTTGGTCACAAAACTGCTTTCCATCTTTTCCTTGTTGCCATGTTTGGCACAAAATGTTTGTTTAGATGGTGCACAGTACAGAGTGGATGCATTTTTTTTTTTTTTTTTTTTAAAGTTTGAACACTTTCAGGATGTGACCACCTTGTATTCATCAGAAATACAGAGTCTTCTCCCTCAGGGACTCTCTTTACATCACCGCAATTCCCCTCAGGCAACCGAAACCAGGCTGTGCACAGACAAGCAAAGTTAATGTATCTCAGGTCTCAGTGTCTGGGCCTCAGGGAGAGACACGCACCATCTACATGAGGAGATTAGATAGAAGGAGGATGAAAGAGAAAAAACTAATCAGCGGCTAAGGTGGGAGGAAAAGGGCCAGGGAGAACCAGTACGGCGCGATTATTTAGTGCACATCCACAAACAGTCATAAAACAAGTGTTAAGAGGAGAGGGAAGAGGTAAAAGAACAGAAGTGGAAATGAATTGAGGAGGCAGAAAATAGAATCTACTTTGTAGTGTTAGTTAATAAGAGACAGGCTTAGATAGGAGAAATGGTGGGTGAGAGGGAGAGCAGCCAAACGACAGAGGCGTGTTTGTGTTCTGATTAGGCTGAGCCAAATGGAGGCGGCTCACCAATAGAGATAAACAACAAAGACATCTCTTCACTGGGGACAAATCTACGAACATCTTTTCACGGTCAATAGACGGAGGCATTCTTTTGTTTTGATGAAAAATGAGGGGGGGGGGAAATCAGCCTTGGTGGATATAGCACAAAGATTACCGTTCATCTGCTCTTGAAAGAAGCAGATGACCAAAATGCCTACTGGTTTCACAGTGGAGGAGCACTGAAGTGTGCACAAGAGCCAGTTTCATGATTCCATATGCTTAAGTGAAGCACTACTTGAAGCTATGTTATGATTACTTTCTTATGAACTGACATTTTGAATGTCTATTCACTCCCACCCTCACTGCCAAGATGTGATGCACTCAAGCTGAATAAACAATGATGTGGGCTCTTTGGGCTGAGACAGGCTTCCTGGCAAGGGTGTGCCTGCACCCCGTATGGTTTCTCATCTTTATGGCTGGCGACAGTGAATAGATCATATCCATGGCAGAGCTGATCAGGTCCTGAGCAAGGTTCTCTCTGGCAGGGAAATGAATCTGGGATGTGGCCAGGGTTGCCAGGCAAGAACAGACTTCAATAGATGTGCCGATGAGGTCACTATGTATCACACAGAGACTCATTTTCTACACCTCTATCTATCTATCTATCTATCTATCTATCTATCTATCTATCTATCTATCTATCTATCTATCTATCTATCTATCTAGCTATCTATCTATCTATCTATCTATCTATCTATCTATCTATCTATCTATCTATCTATCTATCTATCTATCTATCTATCTATCTATCTATCTATCTATCTATCTATCTATCTATCGTACTCCACTTGGTATCTGTCCTTGAGTCCTCTCTCAGTCTGACTCACATGCATATGCACATAACCACCCACTAAACCCACAGTGCCAGAGGCATAGGAGAAGAACTCAGCCATCCCTGGGAAACAAATTAAAAGGATAACCATGCCCTGGTTGGAAATATTCCCTCTTTGGAGTTGGTCGAACCAGGAAGCAAAGCATGTTGTTACTTTTCTGTAAATTAAAAATATGAACGCTTGTCCGCACCAGATTCCCAGACACCTAATTACAACATAGAAAGAGAGAAACAACTGATCCATGGTGGCAGAGGTTGGAAACCAAAGGAGAGATGATATGTTAGAGCGAGAAATGTGAGTGCACAGAATGGTGAGAAAAGCATGATTTGTTTGTGTGCATGCCCATTTTAATGTTGTTAGTGTGTTGTTTACTCTATGTCTGTTTTTTTTTTTTTCAGACTCCATCATGCTTCTTGCCTTGTCTTGCCCACAAAACAAGACTTTCAGGTTTGGAGTAAGATCTGTGTATTGACACTGGTAGCTTTTCTGTCAGACTCATCTGATGGAATATTACACCAAACTGACTGTTTGGTCCATAAAAAAACAAGATCATCGTATTACCTCAACTCAGATTACATCATCTTTAAGCCTCTCACAATGAAGCAGCATCCCCTTGTTTAAGATTTGTAAAGCTTCTGCACAGATTGAACCCTCTAATCACTGAGTTTCACAGTCGCTGAAACTGGCAGTTTTGAGAGAGTGAACAGAGCGGAACAAAGCGATACGGTAGAGGCCAGTCTGGAAATTCCTGATGGATTGTTTATGTTCTGGAAGAGCAGTGGGGAAAGGGGACAACACTAATGTTGTAATGACTGCGACAATAGCAGTTCTGTGTCTGTAGAACAATGTGTATGACTGGCCAGCGGGAGAAAGTTTCTTTTGATTTATTTGAGCTCGAAACGATCCCGAACGGCCCTTACAAACAAACAGCTCTGCTCAGAATGAGAGATGATGACCCCTCTCTACATGTGTGAATAAACAAGTGACCCACGTTGGGTCTGTGAGAGGTCATTCCACAGTGGAGTTATGGAGAAGGACAGAGGAGAGGGCAGACAGACAGTGGGCCTCAGAGAGAGCGAGCGACAAGGGGAGAGAAAAAGAAAGGACAGCGAGGGAGGGAGGGAGAAGGGGAGAGGAGGTTGTGTGTTTGTTTCTCCCTGTGGACTCTGCTGCCCTCATGGACCCGGCTACCACAGGCTGGCCACAGGGCAACCTGGACTTCTCCTGTTTTAACTATATAAAGATTGATAGCTCCCCTCAGACCTTAGTTCAGCTCTATGGATAGTAATATGTCTCATGTGGCTACTTCCCCAGTCACTTGCAGGCATGTTAAATGGAGGCTGACCTCCAGATTGTTTTTTTCAGCTTTCCTCTGTGCTGTTATATCTGTTCCTGGACCAAGCGGCTATTCTGCTTACCATTCTGTCACAATATTCAGAATAATTCTGAATCTATCCTTGATAGCAATGGAAGCAATAACAGAAACAGATAAGTGGAGCCTGATTTAGATCCAGGCTGACCTGGGATCAGTCTGAAGCACCCTGTCTAGACATCAGTTCCACTTAATAACAGCATCCCACAGCTCTCTCTCTTTCTTTGGCTTCCTCGGTTTCTTTCATACTTCCACTCTCTCCTCATCTGTCTCTTATTTTCACAACTCATTTCTCACAATATTCTGACCTTTGCAGATCCCTCGTCTCATCATTGTGTCAGACTTAGGTGTGGTTCTCTGGTGATGATGAAAGTTAAAGGAGGATGCAGTACAATGGTCTGGCAACACAGAATGGAAATGGACTGCAAAGAATGTGTCTTGCTAACATGCCAAAGATAGCGAATGAAGTTCTCCTTTTTTCAGTTGTCACTGACATATTTGCTATCTAGCTGAGAAGTAAGTACCCAGCGAGGCTGCATGCTGACACAGCCAGCGTGTGTTTGTTTGCTCAGAAACTGTGACAGGGTTACAATTAAGGGAAGACCTAACCCCATCACATTACCCTCATTATACTACAATTACATTCTTGATTGTAAAACAAAGGTACACAACAATGGTTTGATAAGACCCCTTGTTTAATGAGACTTTGCCGTAACTCCTGCATTCATTCAATTAGTAAATAGGTCTTCCATTCAAGTCTACACACCCCAACTCTCATTTTCCCAAGTGCAACGCACCCCACCCATTGCTGCCCCAAACCCTCCACCCACCCCCTGCCATTAGCCTTCAGTGTCCCACATTGGGTCTTGGCATCCCCCTGAACATTCAGTACATACAGACTCCTCCCCCATCCTACTCGGATCCCCTATCCCCCTTCCCCTCCACCCCCTGCACACACACACCCATTTGATTGTGATTGACAGTGTCTTTGTTCCATTGTGCGGAGCTGTCGCCTCTGATGAAGACACATACACAGAGCCGAGGCACGGCACTCATTGTACACTGCACAGGAACTACAGGTCTGCAACCAGTTGCACTGTCCTCCTATGACGAGCTCCATGCTGGGTGCATGTAAGCAGCCTGGGCACAGAAGGGTACAATAACATGGCATGAAGGGATGGGGCAGGGTGTGTAGGACAAACTGTGGCCAGGCTACACAGGCCAGACTGCAGGCTTATCTCAGTGTGGACCAGGACCAGGGGGTCCAAGCCTGATGGGCTAAGGGGGCCAGCTGGAGAGGGAGGCTCAGGGCTGCGCAATGTGTCTGAGGTTGTCATTAGTTTTCACCCCTCCTCAGGGATGGGAACCAGGTCACATTCTCTCACACGGCACAAAGCCGGGTGTGTGTGTGTGAGAGGGTTGGGGGTTCAAGGGAGGGGTTTTGATGGGGAGCAGGCCATGACCTCTTTATATCCATCAACAGATCACTAACTTGGCCCATAGACATGCTCGTATAACACATTCACGCACACATTCACATGCATGCAAACACATGCTAATGTGTGCGCATGTGCACAGACAGGATCACTCGCAAAAATGCATATGCAAACACTAGCATGTGCTCTCCAAGCGGCCTTGTATGTGTTTTTACCCCGTCTTTCGGGCCCTTATGGTCCCAAGAAGATATTGTTGTTGCATGAAAATCTTTTATCTTTCAAAAATATCAATATGATTAATGTTAATGGTTATGCTATGGAGCGATGAATTATAACCAATGCAACCAGTGAAACAAACCTGTTCATAGAAACATAACGGCCAACGTCGGCAACACAATCTAAAGATTTTAATTCATTTTTATTGCACTCATCTCATTAAGGACAAATTCCTTCACAACTTCCGCTCTCTTCTAAAGCAGACATTTTGACTTGGCATTGTAGGAATAGCACAGGTCAAACAAATTTAGTTAATACTGGTGCAGTAAGCCAGGCCAGTGAGCCAAAGCACACAATAACAGGACTGTGGAACCAGCTTATCAAAATGGGATCTCTAAGTTTGTTATGTCATTATTTACACCTGTACTTGTTGTGCAATGATAAGCCAAAATGTCTGCTATGAAAAAGTTCAGTCCTGTGAAATCCACAGGTTGGCTACTAGCAGAAAACAGTGAAATACTGCCCCCTCTTGGTATCCAAGAAGTCTTGCAGGCAGAGTGAAAAACCTTGCTATTCTTTCATATAAAGTATATGAAGTCAAAATAGTCACAAAGGTCCTTAAAAAACTGAAAAGTAAACACCTGTGGGTAAATCAGAATTCTGTTTATTTCTAAATCAAATTACTAGATTAAAAGTATCTGACCCAACCCTTCATAAACCTTTAAAAACCAAAAAACATTCAGTTTATCAAAAGATTAAAAACATGATTCAACAGCAGTTATGACCATGAGAACACTATATTAAGGCAAACATGAAATTAAGGGCACAACACAAGCAGGTATATATATTCTGACTCTGTACTGTATATACTGTATGTCATAACTCTGATGAGCCTGAGTGTCAAGTCATCTAGGCTACAAATTCTAGTATTATTTTCTAGAATCTTATTCTCTCGTTAATTGAGTTCATTAATTGTGCTTTGATGTCTGTCTCGTGTTCTGTCTGCGTGTTCGCTTTACACAATATCTAACCACTTCTGCTACAGTTTTTCCGTTCCTCCCATGAAACCAAGACAAATCATGGCCTTCTCTTCATAATATGTATGTACAATATTCCAATGTGTGTGTTGTTTGTATTTCTGTATTGTGGTGTGTGCATGTTTGTGTGTCAGTACATGAGGTCATCCTGTATATAACATCTCTGGGACAAACTTGTGCAATTGTGCATGTTGTCTGGCAAAGCTTATCATGGTAGTGTCTCTGAACTAAAAGGCGCCTCCACTCTCCAGGTTACTGGTTCTAGTCTACCTGCTCGGCCCAAAACCTCAGGGAAAGGCACTGAGGAATTCAGTGGGGGTCAACACACTGGGAGGTTAAGGGTAAGGGGCAGGATTGAAGGACCTCTTCAGTTAGGTGAGATGGTGCGTCTGCGCAGGCAGCTGCACGTCAAGCACTTGAGGATGCTCATAGTGATGTGCATGAGAGGGCCGAAATTGAAGAGTAGGTTGTAGAAGGTGTTCACAGACAAGCCGCCAGTCTCATCCGCGTATTTTAAGGCCACAATGGGTGTGTAGAGGCTGTTGGTCAGATTCCTGAAGCGAGGGCTGTTTGACTCAATAACCTTTTTAGTGCACTGGAGAGGAAAGCACAATTTGACAGATTTTATTGCTAAAGTGTGTATATATGATTGACTGTTTGCATCAGTTAATGAGCACAGAAACCTATTCGCTTACTTGGGCTATGTCTTCTGGTGTTTGGCCCATGGCCTCAAATATATCTATGGATGATGGCAGGTAAACATCTTTAAAATAACGAACTGTGTCGGCATCTACTCCTGGATACTCCATCTTAGCCACATCCTCCATCATCTTTGTTTCAAACTCGGTGTGCACGGGGCCAGGCTCAATCATGGACAACCTGAGGCAAATTAGATACAGAGTGAGGAAGCATGTATAGTACAAAGTAAAGACAGATGTGAAGGAAGAGTGGAGGAAAGACGGTAATGTACCGGATATTGAACTTCATCAGCTGCACAGCCATACTCTCACAGAACCCTTCCATAGCAAACTTAGACGCAGTGTAAACATCATTGAACACCACTCCTGTATCAAGAACAAAAACAAGCAGATAAAGGGCATAATTTGTTATATTATCAAATGTCAATGAACTCAAGCAGCAGCAGACATCAATCAAAGGTGCCAGACAAATTATGAAAGTCAGCTTAGCAATGCATCGGTTGCTCTTTAACTTGTGGCAAATCTCACCAATGTGCTATTTCTAACAAGGTAAAACAAACACTAAGAATTATTTGCAAGTGCTTGCTATGTGACCCAAGTTATGTCAGCAGACCTTTACTGAAAATGCAAAACATGGACTAACAGCTGATAAACAAAAACATTTAAAAAACAATAGATTTTCTTCTGTCAAACATTTTGCAACTTTTAACCAAAAAATACTTGCAAAAAATGCAGATTATAAAAATCGGTAACAAGAAAAGCACTCAGAGAGCGCAGTACTCCGCCAAGGCTGTTCATTCCCCCATAAAGCATTGTCAGATATGCAGCATTTTTTAAAGAAATGCAGCATTTGTTTATTAGTTATTGATGATCAGAAATCACAGCAACATAGAATGTGGGAATTTCTGACCTTCCCTGAAAATTTCATCCAAATCCGTTCGTCTACTTTTGAGGAATGTTGCTAACAGACAGACAGACAGACAGACAGACAGACAGACAGACAGACAGACAGACAGATGGATAAGCATACGCTGATCGTCACATAACTTCACGTTCCTTGGCGGAGTAAAAATGTGTCACACGGTCTGATTTATTCAGCCCGTGTGACACATTTTGAATAATTTTGAAGAGTTTTAAATTCTTCACTTGTCACCACAGACAATCTGTTCAGTTATTCTCAGTTGTGTGGAAATGTGGAATTAAAGTATTCTGCTTGTATTCTTAGACAAACATAAGTTATAATGTTTTTGGGCAAATGTGATGCCATAGGGGCTGCACAGTGGTGTAGTGGTTAGCACTTTCGCCTTGCAGCGAGAAGGTCCCTGGTTCGCGTCCCGGCTTTCCCGGGATCTTTCTGCATGGAGTTTGCATGTTCTCCCTGTGCATGCGTGGGTTTTCTCCAGGTACTCCGGCTTCCTCCCACAGTCCAAAAATATGCTGAGGTTAATTGATTATTCTAAATTGCCCGTAGGTGTGAATGTGTGAGTGCTTGTTTGTCTATATATGTAGCCCTGCGACAGACTGGTGACCTGTCCAGGGTGTCCCCTGCCTTCACCCAAGTCAGCTGGGATAGACTCCAGCCCCCCCGCGACCCTAGTGAGGATTAAGCGGTGTATAGATAATGGATGGATGGATGGGTGATGCCATAGCTAACCAAATTAGTTGACAAATATCTGCATGCAGTGCTTTTGTGTACTACAAAGTAAGCATTAAAACGAGCCTTTACACATTAAGAACTGTAAACATCATCTCCTGTGGTCTTGGATCACATTTAAGAGCACTGCAAATTTTCCTGTGCATTGTTAATTATACACAGATCATACCCTGAAGACCCATAACACTGCTCATGACCACGATGTGTCCTGAACGCCTCTTCTTCATGTCGGGCATCACTTCTTTGATCATGCGAACCACGCCGAAGAAGTTGGTCTCGAATACTTTTTTCATCTCCTCGATGCTGATGCTCTCCACGGGGCCAAGCAAACCCACACCTGCGTTGTTGACTGACAAGGAAAAAAACACAGATGACACAGTGCTTGTATGTCCAACTTTGCAATGATTCAAACTTTTAAGATGTTGCTGGCTCGATATGTAGGGAGAACTGCAGTTTGTGTTCAGTTCCTGTAAGAATAAACCCTCATCGATTACAGATGATATTACTTGATATCGCCACCAGATGTCAGTGTGTGACAGCAACAGAGGGATGAGCTGTAACTACAGTCTATGTTGAAGGGCCTCTGGGTCTTGAGTAATTTAGGTGAAGGGGGGTGTAATGTTGGATTTAGAATAAGAGCGAGTCAGATTTAAAAATAGATGCTTTATCCAGACTAAAGGTTTAAATACAAGACCTGAGAAGAACGACTTATTCAGAGGTTAATAATCTGGGAACATACGGTTCATTGCAACACAAAATCACTGAAGGGTGACGCAGAACATTGTTGGTGAGATTTCTAGGTTTTGAAATACTTCTTCTGTTTTGTTTCAGACCCTGATTAAGAAAAAGAAGGTGTTGTGGATACACTGAGGTAAAGGCTTGGTTTCAGTTTAATACCGTCACTCGGTACACTAGCGTGATGGTCCTTTGTGTTTGGATGCATAATGTATCTGCCCACTGGAATTTAAAGACTCTCCCAATCTCCTCCCTCCACCTACTCAAGTCAACCGCAAAACCATGGAGAGTGTAGCCGCTGTTTCAAAACATTTCTGTTACGAATCTTTAAAATCTTTGCCCCTATTTTGCAAAGCAAAAAGAGTAACACCGTAATATGATATTTTATTTTTTGATTTGATTTGAAGAGGGGCAACTCTCCCGAATAAAAATACATTATAGTTTGTATTAAATACAGGCTACTAGAGTGGGAAGGTAAAGGTTTGTGTTCTATATGGTTATCATTTCTACACATTAATAAGAATTAGAATTAATTCATACTGCGCATACTAAATGACTTTAGATTACTTAATAAAACTATTTATAAGCCACTGTAATAATACCAGAGAAGACATGTTTATTCCCACACATACAGGGAACAGATCAAAAAGACCTTGGGCCTATTTTCATTTTGTTCCACTCACTCAGAATATCAATATGGCGGTCCTTAACATTGTTGATGCACTGCCTGACGGACTCATCACTGCACACGTCTAATGGAAGCAACATCAAGGTCTTTCCATATGCATCTCCAGCCGCCTCCACCAGCTTGTCCTTCTTCTTCAGGTCTCTCATGGTGGCAATGACTGATAAGGAGAGACAAAGAATGGTATGTAAATGATGTGAGCTTACAAAAAGAACCTCTGTAACAGCAGGAATCGACTCTTTAACACAACCTGCAACAGCAAAGAAATGGTTATGAATGTGTGGAGAACTTAAAATCATCCATATTAAAATGATTTACTATCTGAGTTCCTTTTTTTGAAAAATTCATACTTTCAGTATTCAACACTTGCTTAGGAATCAGAAACTATTCTTTTCTGTGTGCCATTGTAATGCTGATGAAGTAACACAGGACTGTGAAACTACCACTAAATGAAACTTCTCGGTGCACACTCTAAAGCAAGAACACACATTCAAAGTTGTGTCAGACGTATGGGTCAGAAAAGAAAAAAAACCCACGCCTGTTGGTTTACAGGATGCAGAATTGATTTCCTCTGAACTTTACACGCTGTGCAACATTAACCTACATACAGCACTGGAATCTATCAAGACCAGTGACAGCGGCTATCAGCACAGTGTTGACTCCTTCCACGTTGTGTGTTCTGCGTACACTTTGCTGACTGACGTTATCTAACAGAGAGAAGAGAGGCAGGGCTGTTGCACAATGGCAATAAGCAGGAAAAAACAACATTTGTTCTAAATCTGCATGTTGCCCTTGGCAGATAAAAGCAAACCCTCACCTGATTCTTGTCTGAACAGAGACAAGGTTGGATATGTAAGATTAGAAAGTGATTGCTATGCTGTGGAGGTTTTGTGTTGCGTTGCTGTGTTAGTGATGTAACATTTCAGGATGTACAGCAATCAGATCAGGACTTTTAATTTTAGAATGCTGCTGTTAGCGTCATATAGCTCGTCTTTACTAGCAGTCAGATGCACACTGTGCATAAATAGCATCTCAGGAAAGATTTATGTATTGGTAGAGAAGTGAACAAGAGATCCATTGTTCCTCCGGCTCCTGAAGGAATTACTCTTGGGTAGCTTAAACATTCTTGAATGAGCAACACTGCGTTGCAAACACAAGGGTATTTTGGGGTTTTCTCCAAATCTTGAGCATGTTACTGCAACTAATTATTACTTCATGCACAATGCAATATTTAATCTCGGGCTGGATTTCCGAAAGGAACAGAGCAGATCAGCTTCACTGCTCAGATGTGGCCGTATTAAAAGCAGGTCACATTGTGGGAAAAAAAAAAAATCTGCTCAAACCAGTGTTGGGAGGGAGGGAGCAGTTAATCGCTTTTGTTTTGCTCATCTATTTCACGGTAATAAATCCCATCAGATCCTAGTGGCCCCCAAAGAACAAGAAAACTCTAACTAACCCTTGCACAGTTGTTCCCAAGGTGGCAAAATGAGAATAGCAACACTCATCTAAGTTTCATTATCCACAATGACAACAGGAATTGAGGGTTTTGGGGTTAACCCACTCACTGTAGGACTAATGTGAATTCTGTAATTCTGCATAGAGCAACAGTTCATAAGTAAACCTTGTCACAGAGGTCTTTGGGCAAACATCACTCAACAGAGGTGTGGTGGGTAACATAATTCTGTCTGAGGCTCCATGACCTCCATGGAAAGGTTTTGACTTTAATTCCAACACCTAGAGTGACATTAATGATGGCTGGGTAGCAGGAGAGGAGACACACAGACCAACAATGTCAAAGTGGGACACCGTAACTCCACTGTGTACCAATGAAGACTTCAAACAAGGCCCTTGCTTTAAACTGAACTCTCGCTTGTACAGGTCTCAAACTTTGTCCCCCTTTCAACACTCGCTCCAGTGAGGGAACTATAGGCACATTAGACACGGCACTAAACCGGAGCAGGCGGTCTACAATTCACTGCAATAAAAGGGGGCTTTGTGCTGGAGAAGTCACTTGAAAGAGAACTGACAAGACTCCTTTTATGAATCCTGCCTGGCAAGCGGCATCCTTGCAGAGCCCTACCCTGGAAACTGCGCTTTCAGATGATAATAGTTGAACCAAAGGGGCGACTGGATCCCAGTCCTTACAAAAGGATATGGATCCGATATTACTGGGGTTTAGCTATTTCAATGGACACGACACCAAACCACGTACGGACGCTAAGACGGAGCGTTGCGCATGAAACTCAATCGAAGTTTGTGCGTAAAAGGACGCTTGGTTGCGACTGCGGAGCAGTGTAGGGAAAGTAAACACGGCATAGCTTTTCAGGCGAAGCACACTGTTATAGGCTTGCTACTAATAGGTCCGATCAAAGAAACAATGAAGAAGAAAGCGCATTTACCATGGTAACGCTTCTTTTCATCTTTGGCCAGCGTGACGGCAATTCGTAACCCGATGCCGGAGGAACAGCCGGTGATCAGCACAACTTTCTGCCCGCTGTTCGCCATGATTTGTCCGGGTAGGCGCTGTGTTTTTCAGCGGTCCTCTGCTCCGGATGGTTGCTGCCGAGGGAGCTACCGATCACCGGACTTTAAAAGACGAAAAGCGGATCATGCAGCCACAGCAGCCATGTGAGCGCCTAATTCAGTCACATGTTCAATAGAATCAGTAACCCAAAAAGACGTGACATCGCAAACACCCCTTTGCAGCTTTTTAAAAACGTGATAGGTGCCGCCTGCCCACAAAATGTAGCCTTGTTAATTCCTTAAAAATGTGAGGACGTGCATGCGCATACGTGCGCAATGTGGAGGGGGCAGTGCTTATTTGATTTCTGAGCTGGTGACCCCTGCAACAAATAACTGTAGGATCCACTCACTGATTAATGCATTATCAGAGGTACAATTGTCAACAGGATTGATTTTTCCATGATGTATTTAAGTAGCCTATGCAACTGTCTAGAAGTTTTAATTTGGAATTTTATCATTTACATAAATTAAGCTTTTCGATGAAACTACAAAATTGAATCGACTTTGGCTGCAAATATGATCTCAGAAAAATCACATATTTATAATAATAATAATAATAATAATAATAATAATAATAATAATAATAATAATAATAATTATGATGATGATGATGATTATTATTATTATTATTATCACTACTACTACTATTAATGTGATTATGTTTTTGTTGTCCTGTTATACTATGCTATAGCTACTATACTATACTATACTATACTATACTATACTATACTATACTATACTATACTATACTATACTATACTATACTATACTATACTATACTATACTATACTATACTAAATAAATTAAATCAAGTTCTTATCATTTGCTGCTTTATGTGTAAAGCTTCTCATGTGTAAAGCTTCTCATTCTAGGCTTTCATAAGTTTGGAGGTTAGTTTCACAATAGTTAATTTATAGGTTACTTAGTTAACCTACTGCTCTGCATTGTACTGCCATCTTGTGGTAAAGTAAAGTGAAGCACATTTAACTAGCACTCAGGCCTCCTGAATGCATTATGGCTCAGCAGATAAATAAATATAACTGCATCAGTGTGAGACAATAAGAACATTTAAGAAAGTATTTAAAAAAGGTTGTGAGGTTGGATGTTAGGGATGTTCCTGTTTCTGGATCAGGTTCTTAGCAAGGATCTGTTATGGTGATCGTGGACTCTGTTCTAGACAGATGTTATAAGGGGTCAAAGTTGCTCTGATAAGATTGCAGATAAGATTCACTACTTTTTCCTCTGATTAAAGGCCGCAGTGCAAGAGTCTGTCAAGTTTGGGCCTGCTGCTAAATGTGATGCAATCACATGCAAACTGACGGGATTTTTCACTTAACGCAGTGGTTTTGTTGTTTGTTTTTTTTGTTGTTGCATGTTTTAACATTTGCTCTGACAGTGATCCTCATAGCGTCCGAGCAGATGGTGAGTGGATGGTCTAAAGAGTAATCTAGAGTATTCAGTGGGTGAATGATTTGTTGGGAGTATGTCTTTCATGCGCTTCTCTTTAAACTCTCTTGAAAGTTTTTGCATCTATTTAAATACCACATCAAGTTCACATGGTGGAAATTTCAAACACAACTGTTTGTTCTCCTGATGGTGATTAGATCTGCAGTCCCCTTTGCTGTGGAAATGTGAGAATATAGTAGACATTTTGAATGGTTTAGGATTTTTCATGTATTTACTCAACAGAAGAATAATTAGAGCATTTGTGTTTAATGAAGCTGGTTTACAATGTTGGATCTTTTCAGCTTAGGATTCTTTTATTTCTCATTGGGAAAGAGTCCAGGCTTCAAAATATCTCCACAACATTTACAGGTATTCCCTTTAAATCTTCATCCCCAGTCTTTGAAACCTGATTATGTATCCCACTGCTGGGATAGCAGCTCTGTCTGCTCTTTGAAGCACAATTTAATCGTACAATGATGAATATATATTTCCCTGCTTAAGTCTCCACCCTGGTGACACCATATTCTTCCATTGCTGGTTGTCCACTCTGGGGGTGAGGTTAGTTATGGATAAGCTTTCCATCATCAAGAGCAACTATTCATTTTGCCATTACTTTGAAAGAGGAAATTCTCCTTTAGGGCAGACATATTTTAACAGTGTGTGGAGTCCTGGTCAGTCAGAGGTCGGCCCTTAACAGAAGTCACGTTTAGCTTTGTTGTGTGAAAAAAAGATCCACCTCAAGCAGATATTTGTTTTAGAAATGATTCAGACCCCTTCACATTCATCACACTTTAGAGTATCGTAAATTAGATAAACTGGTATATTACCCATCAAGCTGCAGTTAATACCACACAATGACAAAGTCAAAACATGGTTTTAGAAAATTTTATTAGAAAAACCCAAACCTGAAATGTCTCATTCACAAAAATATTCAGATCCTTAATTTAATACTCCCATTGCTCTTTCGGCAGCCAGTGCAGCTTCCAGTCTCCTCGGGTTAGTCTCTACAAGCTTTGCACACCTGGATTTTGGCAGTTTATCTCATTCTTCTTAACAGATCCTGTCAAGCTTCGTAAGACTTGATGGGAAGCATCCATGAACTTCCGTCCTCTCCCTTCAGTTCTGGCCAGTCTTCCTGTCCCTGCGGCTGAGAAGCAGCCACAAAGCATCAAACTACCACCACGTTTCATTGTAAGGATGGTATTCATAGAGAGTGTTTAAATAGCTGTCAGTCGCTCAGTTTTTGAATCATCAGACCTGATCATTTTTCCTCAAGTTCTCAGCATCCTGTAAATGCTGTCTGACAAACTCCATGCTGCCTTTTTCCTCAGTATGTTCAGTCTAGCTGCTGTATAAAGGCCTGATTGATGAAGTGCTCTGAAGATGGTTGTCCTTTCAGCAGATTCTCCCATCTAGAGCTTCTGAAGATCTGCTAGTGTGACTGTTCTTTGTGTACTCCCTGAACACGCTTCTACTGCCCAGTTAATAAGATTTGCTTGACAGAAAACTCTAGAGAGTCTTGGGGGTTTCAAACGCCTTCCATTTCACAGTTGTTGAGGCCACTATTCTCCTGGGAGCATTTTAGAGATGGTTTTAAACTGATTTATGCCTTGCAACAGTTTTATCACAGACGCATCCTGGCTTGTTTTTGTCCTAACATGCAGTGTCAATTGATATACACAGGTGTGTGCTTTTCTAAACAGTCCATTCAGTTTGCGACTGGTTTGCGACACACTAAAACATAATTAAAACAAGCAGCATCCATCCGACCACAATTTGTGTTGCCACAGAACCAAAAGTGCGGAAACTTTTGTTTTCTTCTTTTGTTGATTTCAATTTTTGCCTTTCAATAAAATTGCAGAAATCTTTAAAAGCACGTTCTACACTTTGTCATTGTGGATTTTTTGGGGGGTAAATTCATGCAAAAAAATGTCAGTTTTATTAATTTAGGTGTGCAAAAAGTGAATGAGTTAGAAAACTTTGTAGGGCAAATGTATCCAACTAAGAATGAAAAAAATGCTTAAAATCATCGCTGCTTGTGATAAACTGTGGGATGTGCTGACAACACAGCAGGCTGTCAGCCTACCTAGATTTCAATTTTCTTTTGCTGTCTCACAAACTGATGTCTGCTTATTTGAAACATTGCTATGCTATGACCCATTTCTCACACTGGCAAGCAGAAGTTCAAATAAGATCATAAAATTAGAATCAGGTTTAAATCCAAACCGACAGGCTGCAAAACAACAGGCACTGCAGTGACATTTTAGTTTATATATTTTGCTACTTTTGAGGTATTTTTCTGAGAGTCTTAGAGCAACTTACAATTACAGAGGTGTCAGATTTAAGGAAGATTGCAAACCTCATTGCAAATTAATACAAATGTGATTGGAGTGATCACCTTTGTCCTATGATGAAACATTTCTCCTGAGGCGAGTGGTCTCTTCAGGATGTTAATTCTCCTATTAATATCGCACAAAGGCTCAAAGTCAGGTCAAGTCAAGACAAAGTTATATATAAAATACATTTAAAACAACAGGAGTTGAACCAAAGAGCTGTACAATTATAAACAGCAACCCGTAAGACATAAGTACAATGACCAAAAGACAAATCTGAATTTAAAAGAAGCAACAGCACAATCAAAGATGAATTCAGGAAGTCAACCTCTACTTGGATGAAATGCCAAAGAGAAGAGGTGAGTCTTCTGTAGCGACTGAGCAGTTTCTAAAGTCTCAGCGGTTTTACATGAAGAGGCAAACTATTCCTCAGATTAGATCCAGCTACTGTAGAGGCTTGATTGTCGCTCTTTTTGTGTCTAAATCTTGGAACATCTAAGAGCATCTGCTTGGTTGACCTCAGCGCTCTAAGCGGGGTATAGAAATGTTAAATTTCTGCTAAATAAAGAGGCACAAGCCCATTTAAAACATTAATAACAAACAATAAAATCTTAAAATCAAGGAAGCCTGTGACGGACAAAGTTACAAAAAAAAGTAAATCCTGAGCCAATAAACGAGGTAAAATTAATTGTTTAATGATTTAATGGTTTTTATTTATTTGTATTATTTTCTACATTGTCGATTAATACTGAAGATTAACACTTTTTTGTTTACAACATAATTCCATATATATTCTTTTATAGTTTTGATTAATCTACAACATACAAAATAGTTAAATGAAAACCATGAAATGAGAAGGTGTGTCCAAACTTTTGACTGATATTGTGTGTATACACTGGCTGATCAGCTCAAATAAACACAACAGGTGAAACATAAAACACCAACAACTCAACTAACAACAACAATTTAATCAAAAAGAACAACAATAAACAAACCCAAAATTGATCTAAATACCCAACACAAATCAGAAAAAATAATGGAATTTATAAATCAAATGAACCTGATCCACCCCTTGAAGTGGCAGCACTTGGTATGGTCTGATTGGTACCTCTGGTATAAAAGCCTGGTGCTCCCAAGTCACCAGCTTTTGATCAAATCCAGCCAGATGACCACAGCAGCAGAAGCATGGACACCCCAGCACTGGTAAAACAAAAAGATTAGTACCACTTCATGAGCATAATGTTGAGCAAACAATGTGTTGTTTTTTATGTGTTTTTGTATGTGAAATCTGAGTGTGAAGTGTTTCAGCTTAACTAGAGTGGTTAGTGGGGGCACCAGCAGTTACGGTTGGAAGGCTGCAAGTGCAACCATCACAACGCCAGTGTAGAGATTCCATTTCTGAATATTCTCTGACCTTTACAGTAAACTATGTGAGATTTTAAAACTATGTGTTACAGCACCTTTTATCACCATCATCTAAACACTAAAGAAGGGAATATCTTTTGTAAGACGGGTGTTTATCTCTCCAGAAGACGTAGATTTCTCCTTTGTCACATATCTGTAAATGACACAACAGATCACTAAAGCTGTAAGTAGCCCCAAATTTTCACGTAAAAATAGTCATATCTTCATGCTACTGCAAAATTAAATTGGCAAAAATCTGTGTGAAGATTGCCAGGGGTGCATATTGCCTTTTGCATTTTTATGGCAGATCAGCAGGCGATGATCTGAGCAAATGTGTGACGGACAAACCTAAACCGACCAGCCGGCTGACATTGAACCAGCACTTAGAAAATCATCCGGAATTTTATTTCCAGCTACCTCATTAATGCAAAGTCACTCCTACTTATTTGGCTCCTGATTTTGTTTTATGACACAGAACAGGAAAGTACAGCTAATGCTTTAAACTGAGTCATAAAACTCATTTTCAATTCAGATTTTAAAGCTAGGTTTTCCTGTGCTAAAGTCAAATCAAACTAATGGGTTCAAGTGAAAGGACTGCGGTTGTCTTCCTGTCAAAACCATAAGAATACCTGAGCATCTCGATTGAAAAATGGCCATAGTGTTAAAATACTGATGGAGTCAGTTATGGCCCTATTAGGAAACTGAGGGTGCTTTGATGGCCATAAGTCACTAGATATGGTGCTTGAAGAACCGGCACGAGCCGCTGGAGTAAGGTCTGGGGCGTTTCTGGTATGCTTTCCCTTGTGCCGCAAGATAAAGTGGACAGGTGTGGATGGAGATGAGGAGGGGTGCTGGGCAGCCAGTGATGCCTGCTAGCCTCCAAGCTACTGCTGTGGAATTTCAGAGGATTGAGGCACTAAGACACAAAAGGACAGAGACAAAGAGGAGGGGATAATGCAAGCTCATACATGCTTTTCCGTGGCACGTGCTGTCTCTGCCTTTAAGGTCTTGTTGTAAACCTCCTCTTTTCACCTCAAACTTTCTCCTCTCCACTTTCTCTTCTACACCTCTATGCTTGTATACCTGCAGTATTAAATCCTTCCTCTAGCAAGACATTTCTCATTCTCCTTCCTCAGAACTTTTCACCTCTCAGATACCTCTGAGCATACTCCAGCTGTGTCCTGGGTGGAAATCATCTCTAACCTCATTGCTAAAGTCCAGTTCATTGAAAATGACACTCCCATCCCCTCTTCCCCTCTAAACCCTCTTTTTTTTATAGTTTAACAGTCAATTTCCTGTGTACTGACTTTAAGGATACATGAACAGATGCTCCTGGAACTTTCACTGCTTTTCCAGCTGACCGTATGAAGTCTGGTTTCATTCATCATAATTAAAGATGGAATGTGCGATTAGAGTTCTAAATGTACAATCCAAGTTAGATTAATAGTCATTGCATTTAAATATTTTCCTTTACATTATTATTGCCTGAAATTTTCCACTCATTAAAAGAAAAACATAATTTTTTTACAGTAATATTTCCCCACTTGCACAGGACCTAACTATCACTTGTTCTGGCCGTCCTGCTGGTGGCATCTCCATGAGGTCGCGTTGGAAAAGAGACAGACTGATGCTACTGAAAGAATAAGGGACTCTAGCTGTGTGAAAAGGCCCAGAGGACTGGAATGTTTGCCACAGGTCAGGAGTGGCGCTTTCTACTCTTTTGTGTGCAGTCTGCAGAGGAGGTGTGGAATGCAAACTTCATGAGAACAGAGGCGAAGAAAGAGACGAAGGGGAAGAGTAGCTGGGGGTCGGTGCACGAGAGGGGAGGCTTGAGCAGTGAAAGAATAGGCGCAAAGAAATGAGCCAGAGTGTTTTCGAGGTTCTGAGGCAGATATAGAACACCATTAAGTGAGAGAAAGCGTTATAAGAGCTGCACCAAAAAAAGGAGTTAAAGTTGTTGCTGCAGACCACACATTATGAGCACTGCATAGAGAGTGCTTTGACAGCAATAACACCCTCAAGATCAATGCAGCACCAGTGAATGACATTCTTAGAAACATTCATTCCAGTCACAGCTGATGATTGCACACTATCTGGACATTCTTAGGCACAACCTGTTAAAAAGTATTTCTCAAATGGTGCAATTTACATTGAACCCAAACAGCATTTTTTCATGTTTATGACGTGAAGGCAGCAATTTTTGTGGCACAAAATTTCTTGCAGAAACAAGCTGGCAGCATTGCCACATACAGGTCATTGACAGGGCAGTCAGAAAATGACAGCAAATAGGAACAGCAGTGTAGTGCCAGTTGCATTTGATGTTAAGCAAGAAAAGTCTATGGATGGATTCCCAGGAGGGCTGTTCACTTATTCACTGTGGCACCATGTTGCAGAAGTCATTTGACTAAATCATTTGCTGATTTTTAAATTCCTCACATATTTAGAATGACTGCGGCTTTCCAAACGTGTGAAAGACTTTTCAAAGAAATATTTGGCATCAGTTTTTCCATATAACCCTGAGAGCCCCACTAATAGCAGTTTTCAATTTAATTGCCTTGTTATTCAGAGATGAAAACACAATCAGCGAAGAGGAGGTAACACAGCAGGGTGAGCATGAGTGTGGCCACTGGTTGAGTTTATTTAGTCTCTTTGTTTGAGCAGTTCATTTAACAGACATGGTCCTCAGATGTTAATTAGCTTAGTCTCCCTTCCTGTCTAATGATTATAATTATCGCCAGACTGGCAGTTCTCCTTTTTTACTGGGCCAGTGCAAAAGAGGGAAATTTCCACATGCTTTATCAAGTCACACCCCTGGTTTGGCAACTTCATTACAGTGGGTTTTAGCAACAGACTTTGTAATGTATCTGATAACACAGCTCTGCATCCAGGCCCTGTTCTGATGGTGGTCTTGCTCATTTCAGAAAACAGCTCTTATTCAAATTCCAAATACCTAAAGTGGTTAATATCAAAAACAACTACATCCTGTTTGATGCGCCCGTTCCGCCCGCTTGTACTGCAGGCAGGTAAAGTCAGAATACCTCTAACAGGTTTCGTATGAGAAGATGTGGTTTGGTGATAGTCCTTATGTAAGAATGCATGCTGTCTGATATATTGAGATACTATCATCAGCAGTCAGTGGGTGGCACAATCACGTTTCTCTTGAGGTGCTTTCACAAATCAGGAATTGTACAGTTTCTGACAGGTTAGCCTACATTTTTTTCCCCCACAAGCAAAATGTGGAATTGCTCAGTGTTTCCTTGCTTTTATAATTGTTCTGCTGATCAGTTAAGGGCGTGAGATCCCCGCCACCATTGTTATTTCACCATCAGCACTGAGACCACACAGCTTTTCTTTTATGTGGTACTGTAAACATTGCAGATGGATATTGACTCAATGCGCAAACATTTACAATGATTTCCTATCTAAGGTGCATCCATGATTCTGCTATAAATGGTGAAATTAAGTGACAGTGAATTAGTTGTCAGATTACATCACATTAATGTAGATAAGCATCATTTTTGAATCCTGATTATATTGCAATGGCGGAAGGTAATAAACAGTTTTTATGACAAAATATATAATGAAATGACATCATGAGTCTATAAGGAAGTGGTGGAGTAACATTTGAGATGATTTGTAGGAAGCTATTTCTTTATGACGACATACTAGGAAAAAAACACTGATAATATTTTTTTGTATACATAAATCAATTTTTTGGCAAGCTGAAAGAGTCAGTAGCCTCTTCCGTCTGAAACATGCATACATAGTTTACCTGAGAGTTGGCTTGTTATCCTGTTCTGGCATGTTCTCTAACACAAGGAGCAGACGGCAGGCAGATCCAATTGGAAGCCCACCTTAGGGTGTCTAATCCTAAGTGCTCATCTGCTCCTCTTGAGGATTATTAAGGTTTCACAGTCGGGACCCAAAATACAAGTTGATGACAGATTACTTCACATCCACCCTCTCTGCGAGTAGATAATAAGAAAAGTCCACAGTCATTATTCAGTGCAGAATGGCTTGCATAGGGAGAGAGAGAGATGCTTCCAGTTTGGGATGAACATCAAACTCTGATGCTGTAAGCACAATAAATCATTCTGAGGAATTACAGAATAAATAAATAAAACAAGATGTGACAAAAACTTAAACAGTAATATATCCATAACCTTCTTTTTTCTTCTTCTTTAAAGTTTGTGATACATTCATTTCCTGCCAAACACCATCTCTGTTCTCCTAACCACACGTCTATAAATGCATGTCAAAACACACATGGAGTATAATTAAATAGCTTGTGTTTCCATATGATTTGTAATATGTACAAAATAAATCGCACGATAAAGAGACTGCCAGCGTAAACTTAGATCATCCTGTATGTATAGCACTTTATAGCAACATGTATACGCTAATATTGGTTAAAAAAGGAATATTAAAATATTTACCGTACATAAACATTTTCAGGCAATTTTCTTGCATGTCTTGGTCGCACCATTAGCAATAATTTAAATGCATGTTTTGCAAAATCAATGCAAGTCTAGTGCATGTCATGTAGCAAACCAAAGTCTGAGTGCAATTAATATGAGGTAATTTTGTCATAAAGGACTCTTGTACATTAGAAACCTCAGTGGTTTGAGTGTGTGTGTGTGTGTGTGTGTCTTTAAAGAATAATTATGTGTAAGTCGTACAGGTTCAGTAGTTGCACAAAGGTACATAGCACATGCTCTGCAAATATTTCTCACCCAGAGCTCAGACTACCCACTGGACTCTTAGTAACTATCTGCTAAAAGCTGCTAGGAATGTGGCTCTGACTCAGACTGGCTAAGCTGGTACTGAGAATGGAGACAGTGGGAGGTCAGGGGGTCTGTTGTTTACCGACCAGATCAGCTTCTCTGTCCAGTCATCTGGGTGTTTCTGCCAATCCTCCTCCTGAAATCTACGAGAATGGGAGCATTCTCATAGATTTCTGTGTTCTCTCTAATCTGTCCTGCACATGTGCTTCAAAAATGTACTTTCTCCAAGGCTGATGAAATGTATCTTTTATCTTTCATATTCCTTGGGGGTTCCTCAGTTTGAAGAACTTGACCTTACCGTAAACATATTTCTTGATCCGCATCATAATCGTTTGTGGGTCAATGATGTCTCGTGTCTAATAACTTGTGGCTAAGAGTTTGGTTTGGCTTGAAATGATATGTCACAACACCCCTGGCAAAAGTTAGAATTGTGGCCTTTAATGGATGCATTTCTTCTTTCTGCGGTTGAGACTCTTGATATATTATGGTTTGGCTCATTTTCTCTACATTTTCTCTGGGACTTCATCTCCCAGTTACTTTATAAAGGCCTGTTGTAGCTTGGGCTCTAGAAACATTATCTTTGGTAGTTTTCCAATTTGACAAGGTCTTTACAAGTTTAATCTCAGAGCATGTCTCAACTGAATGCAGTTTTCTAAGAATTAATTAGATTTCTGGCAGGCTATATACAGCTTCCGTGGGTGATTGACACTATATAGGTTTAAGCTTTGACAGATGAGTGGGATAAACGACACCTGCAGTATTAAACAGTTGGTGATGAGACTTAATCATATATTTCATCTCCTTCCTATCTTCCTGTTCCTGTCTAATGGTATTTGCTTCTTGATGTTTTACGCCAATCTTTTTGACATAATGTAAAAATGTGTTCATTGCAAAATGGAGAAACCCTCAAATCTGTCTCTTCAGTATATTGTTGAAGTTAAACAGACAGGGAGCTTCTTTTTCTGGTGGATTTGACTGAATTATTGATCTGGGGAAAAAGGGGGATGAAACTTAGGAGGTGTGCAATAATAAATCTTAATGTTTTAAGTGATGTTTTTTGGCCACGTGTGCCTGTCCCTGAAATAATCAAACAGACTAGTCTTGCATTGCCAGCAGCCAGCAACCTCTAACCTGAGCTGATTCTGCCGACAGCATCACAGTGTTCAAGCTGCAGCCTGAACAAACATTACAGAAACTCTGCTGCAATGCTGGGCTAATACTGATGGTGGAGATAACCCTCCACGGTCTGGAAAAAAAGCCTTAATCCTTGAACTGGCCAGAGGTGTTCATGTTGAAGTGTATTTAGCCTCCCTGCTGCTGGAAAGATCAAAGCTTGGATCCATCTTCCGGGTTCAAATGAGCTGAGAAAACACTTTATCTAAGTGAAGGTAATCTTTGAACCTGTGGGCCACATTTTAGGAAATAAATACCAGATTTTTGCATCATCATCATTAACATCAATATCATGCTTACTATGGTGGAAAAATAAAAGTTTAAGTCACTGGCATGCTCTGTATTTTGTCCAAGTTATACCCAGGCGCAGACGTCGTGGATAATATGATCTACACTGACTAGAGCTGCAAAAAAATCGAGAAACTGACAGGTTACGAGGTACGAGAGCTGCCCTCTACATCACATCTGTAGGTAATGACAACCTTTAAGAAGTGAGACCTAACAAATTACCGCGAGTAATAAATGTGATTTACGAGGGAGTCCTCCGCAGGCGCACCGCTCATCCGTGCGTCCCAGGACACCGTCCTGTGGGAGGGAAGAGGCGGGGGAGGAGAGCGGAGGGAGGGAGTGATGAAGAGAGGGAGAAATTGAATGAGAGGAGCAGCAGCGAAACTGAGAGGAGCCATCACAACAAAACTTCTCCAACAATCAAGCAAGTGGAGCAACAGACTGGCTTCTCTCCGTTTTTTTCCCTCTCGTTACGCATGGCTGAATAGTTGCAGCAAATAGGACTTGTGCAGTTACAAAGTTCTGGGTGCGGAAGGAGACGGGGGTCCCCGCTTTGAAAGATGGACCATTTAATAGGGAGCAGGTCGAGCTGGACAATACCGCTGTTTCTTTTCATCCTGCTTCACTTCTCGACGGCACAAGCTGGTAAAGTATCTAGTTGAACACCTGCAGTTAATTAATAAAGGCGGCCAGGTGAGGTGCAGCCTGTCGGTGAGAAATAAGTGCCTTCTGTAGCCTAAATGATGCACTGTCCCATTTATCTAAGTTTGCTCGACTTTTTCAGGCACCTTGATTCATCACTTGGCCCCCAGCCATCACGAAGTTATTAGAGCTAAAACGCAATTTGTGTCTTTTAAGGTTCGCTTTGGATCCTTGTGCGTAAATGTTTTGGTGATGCAGCTCCTCGTCCAAGAGAGCTGCTTCAGGCTGGGATTAAAAGTGTGAGCTGACTCAAATTACTCGTAGACGTTGTCTCAGAACTGTGCTAATGATTTCAGTACATTTTTTTCTGCATATGCCTACATACTAATCATCACTGCGCCTTTCCTGCTGTAGTGTCATTTAAATCGAACATGTTGCCAAGATTTGCGTTTGAGTCGTGCGTCAGGTGTGCTGTAAGACAGCCATCTCAGGAGATATATGATGTCATGTTTGCGTTTGCTTGTGACCGGCGTCGGTTTACTGTGAAAAGCTTTAACGTTGGCTTGAGAAAGAGGTGAATGGCTGAACACTGAATGAACTGAGTAGATTAAAATTCCTGTCATGGATCTGTTTAATGTGCCCTCTGCTCACATAGGTCTTAAGTGAAGGCGCTTAGCACTAACACTCTTACTGCCTTAGTCATGATTATTCTGGCACACTTAAATATTTGACATGTTTTATTTGAGGCTTCTGCCTCAGGTCACATTGTGTACACTGACTTCAGTAATAATACTTGTAGAAGTGGATTAACTGGACTGATTTTTTAATTATCCACCTGCAAGGAGACACTGTGGTCTCGGTTTAACAGCTGTGTCTGTCAATAAGTGTGTCCTGGCATCCACATTTGTTGCACCTCCAAAGTCGTTCAGCAAGTGCTACAGCCATTTTAAGCTCTCCTTGTTGCCAAAATGGATATTAACAACCAGCTTGTGCATAGATTTGTGCCTCTATCTGTCACCCACACAGGCCTCCACGCCCTTTGGCCGTGTCAGTGTCTTCAGCTGGTGCAGACTTACTTCCTTGCAGGTGCTGCAGTTTAAGAGCCTCCCCGATGGAGGGACATGTCTCAGCAGCACAAACGAACTCCATGGTCATCACAAATGTTTAAAGACATTTCGTTTTCACTCATGGCTTTCCACAGGCACCCACTACATGGCTGGCAGGATTTTGCTGGAATTCACTGGCTGAAATAAAATTAGAAGGAAGTGAGCCAACCGACCTAATCACTTTCAAGTGGCACAGTGGCTGCGGTGTCCATTGCTCTCTAATGAGGCCGTGTGATGTGAGGGGCTGAGCAGATTTAAAAGTGCACGGGACATATGGTGCTGTAGATATGGCAGTCTTAGATACGTGAATGTGGTTGATAATGCGTTTGTGTCTCAGTCTGTTTGCATGTGTGTATTACAGTGAAAGAATGTTTTCCCATATGCTTTCTGTGTGTGTTCGAGCGAGATGAGAGAGCACTTTGTAGTCATGTTTACCGACAGGAAGTGGGACATTCTTGCACACGTGCACGGTTTCAGTCAGACTCCTCTGTTCTTTTGCCTTAACACATTTTCGTTCAGTTTTCTTTTCCTTCTTTCCTTTTTCTGATTCCATTCAAAGGCTGGGAGTAGGGAGTGTTTGTTTTTGTTTTATATACCTTATCTCTGTGTTTACATCATCTGCCTCCTCCTGCTTATACCCTGCCTCATCCTTAACTGGTTCTGTGACAGGGGGGAAATTGTGCATACAGCCCCCTCACTGCATCCCGTTTGATCCAGCCTTCTTGCCAATCCTACACCAGACTCCCAAAGGAAGACGGCAAGCCTTGTTCGCCTTTGATCCAGAAACAAATTAGTGGCAAATGAAAACAAATGAAAAAGGCAGCTGAATTTTACAGGATAGAAAACGGGAAAAGAGGAATTTCATGAACATTACAGCTCTAGTGTTTTCTTGTTTTATGCAAGTTAGTGTTCTTCTAATGGAAACATTAAACATCAGAAGTGTCAGATATGCTGATGTCTGTCCCAAGTTGCTGATACTGCAAGTACCATATCAAACTGCTTCTCAGACTTTTTGATGAAGCAAACTGTTTGGAACTCCCACAAGTCTTTAATATGTAGAAATGATGCTTAAACACTTTCGGCGCCGGCCTGCCATCTATAGTATTCAACACACATCTGGCTTCCAGAAACTCCATTTCCCTCCGGCTTCTATGGCTCTGTGTTTCTTTGGATGCTCCAAGCAGCATTTCTCTGGGACTAGCTGAAGATGCTTCCTGTGGAATCGCAATGAGCAGACATCAGAGGAGCTGACTTCTTTGCAGTGTCCCCATACATGTCATCTGCCTCTTTATCCCCGTTTATGAACCCCAGAAAAGTTTTATCATAGTGATCCATCACAATAGCGGTCACAGAAGAGTTCCTTCCAAAGGCATCTGCAGACTCTGGAAAACAATATGCTGCCCTCAGTAACTCTGTGACCTGGATCCTTTTTCAGCTTCCCTGAAACTTGCCTGGAGTCCTTCAGTATAGAACATAAGCTGCTGAAATCTCAGTCTCAGTGTTCCACTCAGAGCCACAAGTTGTTGAGAAACTCCTTGAAACATCCCTGAAAATCACAAACAAAGTGGTCACTGGCTGTATTACACATGCTGTGTGACTGTGTGTAGCACATGCAGTGTTATGCTTTGATTTCGGCAACTCTGGTTACACTCTGTAATAGCAGCCTCAGTGTTATGTCTGAAAAACTAAATAATGGCTTTGGGGGTTAGAACTGGAATGGGCTTGGTCATGTGCACGTTTGCATGTTTGTATGTAATCCTCTGTGCCTGAGGTGCGTATGCTGTTTATGTGCATGTTCATAAAAAACTGTCTGTACATATTTGTTGTGAGGGTGGATTATGTTAAAAATTTACAAGGACCTGCTATCACCCCGAGCTCATAAAGGGAGTTTAGTGATTTGAAATTGGGTCAGTCTAGGTTAAGGGCCAATGTCAGGCATGCAGCAGAGATTATCATTAGGGAATGGATTTACTACGGTCAAAGGAAGTCCTCACAAGCATGGAAGTGTGGATGTATGTGTGTGTTTGTGTGGCGTGTCTGTCCAGTTAGGGGCCTTGAGGGGCAGGTGTTTTCTCTGTGGGCCAAGCAGCTTTTGGCCTGTCCGCCTGTCATACTGTGAGCAAACATGAGCAGAACAAACTGTGGAGTTTGAAGAATGCGGTGCTGATGTGAATGGGAAGGAAATGTGTAGCCGGATTCCAGCAGAATCCCTCGCCTTCAAGACCTAAAATATAACCGGACTGGATGTAACCACTGACTCACATCCAGCAGAGCAGGCTGAACACACTAAAACATTTTAATATTTGTTTTCATATTTAAGCCTTTTGGTCAATCACCTTTCCTATATGTATTAATAATGCAGAATTTTGATTATTTGGTATTGCATGTTAAAAATGGTGGGCTGCACAGTGGTTTGGTGGTTAGCGCTTTTGCCTTGCAGCTAGAAGATCCCCAGTTCACATCTTCGCCTTCCTGGGATCTTTCTTCATGGAGTTTGCATGTCCTCCCTGTACATGCGTGGGTTTTTTCCGGGTACTCCGGCTTCCTCCCACAGTCCAAAAAGGTGAGGGCTGTGGGAGGTTAATTGGTGATTCTGAATTGTCCGTACGTGTGAATGTGAGTGTGATTGTTTGTCTCTATATGTAGCCCTCTGATAGACTGGTGATCTGTCCAGGTGTCCCCTGCCGTCACCCTAATCAGCTGGGATAGACTCCAGCCCCCATGTGACCCTAATGAGGATTAAGCAGTGCATAGATAATGGATGGATGTTAAAAATGGATATCAGTGTCTTAATATCCCCTGCTGATTGATCACCATCACCTTTAGTGTAACTTCTGAATATTATTATGACCTTTTAACCCCTTAGAAAATGTGGGAAAAAAAACTACTCAGTTATCTTCACAACTGCTGCCTTAAACTGCCAGGCCTAACTGAAAGCAGACTCAACCACAAAACACATTCAGAAGGATAAATATCTCCCACTCTCTCTTCTTAGTTACTCACTGCAAACTTTCTCATTGTTAGAATAAATGCACCTTTGTCACTGATATTTCAAATATGCTCTCACATGTCTGAATTACATCTGTTTGTAAGCAAATGAGCAAAATGTTGGATGCATAAAATGATGCAGTGATTCAGAGAGAACATTAGACAGAGCTCCAAAGGGCTGTTTTTTTTTCCTCTGTGAACACTAGAATTGAGCTACATGTAAACAATGTGTGCAGATTGTTTGCTCATTCTGGTGTGACAGCGTGTACAGTCAGCGTATCAATGGCATTTTGTTTGTGCGTGTGTTTAAATTTTCATCTGTTCAGTGTGTATTAGCTCTCCTCAAACTCATAGAGTTCTTGTCCACACATTCGTGACCCAGACAAAAGGTCACACCCAGTCCTAATTAGATTATAGGCTACTCTTCTACGGAGCCTGGGAGAAAATGTGTCTGGATTTATTCAAGCACTTCCACTGAATCTGTCATCAAATTTTCTGTATTAATCTTTCGCAGCTTATTACATTTTCAATGTTTTCTGAAGTACTGCTTTTATGGAGATTTTATAGGGAGTGAAATTTCAATAAACTGATTTTAGGGAGAAAAATCTGTTATTTGAAAAGAATGCAATACTTGCTGTATTTCTGCATGACGTACAGATGCTCAACACATGGTCATGCATTGTCTCCTGCTCTGGAGACGTCATGTGGTTTCAGATTTGCTGTTGCGATTCGGACCAACTGGAGCTCCACGATTACTGGTCACAGCAATAATGACAATAGTGATTCTTTTGAATGTTTCAAACAGAGTAGTATCTAACAATAATTAATAATGAATCGTGTGTGTGAATGTGTATAGAGGCAGTGAAAAAAAACCAAGCAAAGAACATTTTGGATGTTCACAAGGAGTCATCGCTGTTACATTTTCAGATTAGTTTTTGAAGAGTTCTCTTTGGCTGCTCACTCTTCTCTAACCATTCAGGATTTAGCATAGATTGATCTAAATGTCAGCTACTTTTTTGTCCATCTGGGTCGGCCATTTCAAAAACAAAAGGACCAATGTGGACTTTGGTGAAGAAAAAGGGAATCTCCGTTTTGCAGTATTGTTTTTTTTGTTGTTGTTTTTCATTTTCTTTGTGTGTTTGTAAGATTAATCGGACTCACTCGTCTTCTTTTTATTCACATACGATATGTGAACATCTCCAAACAGTAATTTAAAGTACAACTGTCAGTTCTTCTCCTCTACTCATCGCAGGGTGTGGTCCAGTATGCTATGGGAAGTTCTCGTGTCTTTCTTTCTGGCTTCATTCCTTGTTAAAATCCCCCAGTTCCCAGATGCAATAGTTTTTGACAGTGTAGTACTTTGTGTGAGAGGGATATTTTCAGGCAGGGCAGGGAGTGTAGGTGGTGTGAGTCATAAAGAATGTCTTCCGAGTCATTTGCTTTCGAAACACAGAACACATTATGTCCATGTATGGCTGAAATGGTGCTAAATTGTATGCCTGCAGGGTATGGAGATACTGTGTCAAATGTCTTACAGCCAGAGAAGATACACAGTTGCAGACTGTTCGGTGGCATTTCTAAAGGATAGAGCCCAATCTGTGAGTTGGAGTGTTCAGCTCTTTTTCTCTCAAGACTGTGTCTGTCACTGTTGCTGGACAGACACGGTTGTCTTAAAGATAAAACACAAGAGGAAATAAAAGAAAAACAAATGTCTTATGGCTTACAATCCGCATGTGTTTATGTGTATTATTGTGTACTTGCATACAAGTCACATGCTGTTCAGAGCATTAGCCATGGCTGCTCTCCCAGAATTGCTGGATGCTTGTGAAACTCGCTGGATGTTCCAGCTTCTTCCCACCTACTCTGACCCGTTTGGAAACCCCACTGACTCATCAGTCATCTCATCTACGAAGCTGCAAACTTGCAAAGTTGTTTCAAACATGTCTCTAATTGGTGGAGACAGTTTTGTTTGTCAGTAGCCATAGCAGAGCACCCTTGAAGATGTTGTTCTCTTTTCTGCTTGTCTACTCTCCCAGAGTTGCTTTAGAAGTAACACAATTTGGCAGGTGAGCTAAGGACATGACAACTATAAAGCCTAATGAAATGCAAGCAAAACCTGTTCAGACAGTCAGTGCTGCAGGAAAGGTAAAGAGCCTGCAAAAATTGGCGTAACTCAAGGTGACATAAATGCAAAGCATGGAGTAGATAACATTCCTTCACTGAGTGTTGCGTGGATTCAGCCTTCATATGGCAGCCTTCCACTACTTGGGGTTTTTCTGCTTGAAGCCAAGTCGGGAATGGTAAAATTGTGAAACAGGCGATACTCCACAGAGACATAATTGTATTTTATTTGGGTTATTCTTGTATCCAACTAGCTTATACTGTTGCCACAGCAGCTATTAAGTTTGCATCTTCTTAAGTCCAATGCAGGTTTTTTCCAACTCCCACTGAATCAGCTTAACAAACTTCTCCCTCAGTGCTTGGGTGTGGGATGTCTGTTATCCCTCTGCACATTTAACTGACAGATGACTGTTAAAGCAGTTTCTTTTGTTTGAAGGAGTTTCTACTGCTTGCCTCAGATTTCTCCCTGTGGCATTGGTTGTGTATTTTGACTATTCTGTGTTGTCTTGTGAGTGTCAGAGGTCAACGGTCTCCTGTCAGCTCATAGCTGAACTGAGCTACGTTTAGCTCTAAAAGTTAAAGTAGTTCAGACAGATCTCCTCTTTATTTGATTCAAGGTCTGACATATTTTCTCTGGATTCTTGAAAATGAAATAATTCTGCTCAAAAGTGAAACACGATCGCTTCTTTTATGATGCTGTTCTGGATGGGTTGACAGAAACTGAAGAATCCTGCATGATTAAACCCACGTTGCTTCAGTTTAGAATATTATTCAGACTGTTCCAAACATCCCTGCCTTATGACCTCTCTTCCTCTCTGTGCATGATCATGTGCAAACTAGATAAAGACAGAGAGGCATAGAGAGAGAAAGACAGAAAGAGAGAGAGTTAATGTAATAGATTCTGACTTTTGACTAAAAAACAAACTCTAAACTTTGCTACTCCACAGGAAATTGATTGCAGTCAGGAGTCAAACAAGGCCACAGCAGAGCTATGAAGAGCTCACTCGGGATCTACCAGTCCAGGGAAATACAAACATTAAGGATTAGGATCCAGACATGATGCGAAGTGCAAAGTAAACTTTTGTTAAGAATTAAAGTCCTCTGACAGAAATGCAGATGCTTACATATTTAATGAAGACTGAATCTTTAGCTACAATAACAAAACTCTGGGGCACCATGTTTCTTGCTGCAGTGGGGGTGCTGTGGTCGGGTGACTACAATTTTTAGCGATCTTGCCCATTCACATTTTTCTTAAAACAGTATTGTCGACCTATTTTATTTTATATAGACAAAAAAAATGGATTTAATGAAATGCTGTCAAAGCAAATCAGACTACTGCAAGATAGATTGAAAACCAAAAAAATGTGTAATAGAGAACAATGCCAGTGTCCTTACTTGCGATCTAAGTGTGGGTGACTGGGCTGTTAAGATACCTTGTCCCTCGACATTTATTTCTTGGTCTACTGTCGTGATGAACAGAGCAGATTTGATAATTATTCCATATGACTATGTTTGGGTGAAAATGTATTGCTTAATTTTTATAGATAATACCTTATGGTTTCAGTAGTTAGAACTCAGCAGCTACTATAATTATTGAATTCACATTGGTTACTTATTACGCCCTGACGCCTTAAATACCTTTAGATCTGCACATTATGTTTTCCATTGTTAAAACCTGGCTATAAGTCATAGCTTACCCTATTTACATTCCCATTGCCATGCGAAGGGAGTCTGAAATCTGCTTTGCAAACGACGTCTGCTATGCAAATAAATAACGCCGTAAAGTGTAATGCTGTGTTTTTCTGCAAGCAATGTCTGGGCAACGGTAAACTCTCTAAACATGTTTAATTAACAAGGAGAATAAAAGGCGAGCTCTGTATGAGTGGCAAGAGCTACAGGAGGCAATTTGGGTTTAGGATCCTCATTTCAGATGCCTGGAATGCTAAGTGCTGAGCGGCTCTCTCTAGCAGCTGGTGGGAGACTGGCTGTGCACAAAGCTCTGATCTTGGCTAATGCTCACGGCAGCACTTTATCAGCATAACATCTAATAACATGAACAGCTGACTGCAAATAAAGCACAGGCTCATTGTAATGAGAGAAACCTTCTACTGGGAGAAACGTCGTATCTACAGAGGCAACGATTGCCGTGCTTATTGCAGATCAGCATAATTTGACAATGTATATATTTGCACATCAAAAAACAACCCAGCCTAGCAATGGGGAGTTTGGTTTTTCTGCTTGTGTTTCAGCAATATTCCTTATATCTTGTATTCAAATATGTACTTTTGGACCTGAGACACAAGGACTTGAATGGGGATATATACTGATCTTACATGATCTTCAGGCATACGTTTTAGCAACGAGAATACATGAATGACTGATGCACTTATTTATGCCAGTGAAGCGTTCAAATTGTGATGAATCTGATGCAGACATACTGTTGCTGGCTGCTGCGGGGTGAGCAGTGTGCAGGTGTCAGCTGTCAGGTGTGCTGCAGTAGGATTATGGGTTAGACCATGTACCACCCCTTTCCTATAATAACACCCACAGAAGCCTGGCCACCTGCCGTCACATCTCAGAGGAGCTCGTCTCTTCCGACTCCAAGGAAGCAGGAAGGCTCGGCACTTTAAAAACCAGCTTCCAGTCACACTAAACCCTGCTTTTCAGCTCAGTAACAACCAGCACTTAACCGAGCCAGACAGAAAAGTGCTATCACACTGGCAGAACTTAAGTGTTAAACTGACAAGACTGAAAGTATGCTGCCGCCATCTGCCATAAACGTCACCCTAACATATGTAATTTTTACAGTTTCGCGTGCGATGCTAGAAACGGGCGTGAACACAAAGCAGGAGATCAACTTGTATAAAAGCGTGTAAATAGTATCTTGGTTAAAGAGACAGAATAAGCTACATTATGTGAGCATGAATTACAAGAACAGCACATTTCTGCTCTCTGCTCTGTATATATTGGCAGATGGTTAATTTTTCTTTCTCTCCATTCCCAGCTGATCCCACTGATGTTCTGCGAGTGCTGGAGCTGTCAGAGAACATGGAGGGGGTGTCCTTGGATGCTGGTCTCTGCACAAGCAGGAGGGGCATGGAGGAGACAGACCTGGCCTACAAGATCAAAAAGATTCAGCTCAGTGCTCCCACCAAGCAGCTCTTCCCTGGTAGTGGACTTTTTCTTTATTTTCATTTACAGAATAGACTTTCAATCCAATCCAGTAATTTTAGAATTTCCAGAAACGGCAGAAATGTGTCACAGTCTACTCTCAGTTAAACCTCAAGAAATATGACTTAGCTCCCCTTAGTCTTCCACTTGGGTGCTCTCTGCTTTCACTGGCAATATTTTTCATCATTATTATCTTTACTCAGGTCTGACTAGCAGTAGGTGGTGCCTGCATGTTATAAAAATGCCTGCTCCCTGCTGTGCTCTGTCTTGTATAGCTTAACAACCTCTCCCCTCCTCTCATTTTCTTTGTAGATTCTAAATTTCCAGAGAATTTCTCCCTCATGACAACCATGCGAGCTAAAAAGGGCTCCCAGTTCTTCCTGCTTTCAGTCTATGATGACCAGGGGATGCAGCAGCTGGGGCTCGAAGTGGGTCAGTCGCCTGTTTTCCTGTATGAGGACCAACATGGGCGGCCCACACCTGAAATGTACCCTACTTTCAAGAAGATCAACCTGGCTGATGGAAAGTGGGTAGTTCGAGGGCTTGTAGCTTTTCCAGTAGACCAGATATTAATAAAATATCTACCCTTTTTCAATAGATCAGATTCACAAGCACTGCTGTGCAACTCTTGTTGATGTAACTGTGCGAACTATACTTTCTTAAATCATGACATCTGAATGGGTTCCTCACATCTCTGCAGTCAGGTTCATACATCCCACTCAACCTGCTTGACCTTGAGAGTTTTTAAAGGGAATGAGAAAGTTGCAGACCCCTTGTTATAATGATTTGACCTGATCAGAGCAGTTAAGAAAATCAATCCTCCACAGCTTCTCAAAGTCAAAGGCACCTCTGGTTCGACTCGCAAGAGGTGTGAAACAGCATTTAACAAGATTCTGCTGACACATCAGATACAAAATCCTTCAACTACTACAATTTTAGCAATCTAACGCTGAACTGTTCTTTTTCTGTCTTTCATCTTTCTTTCAGATGGCACCGGATAGCCTATAGTGTGCAGGGCAAGACCGTGACCCTTTACTTGGATTGTCAGAGGGTCGAGACTCTGGATCTGCTGCGAGGGGACAATGCTATAGTCAGCACAGAGGGGGTCACTGTGTTTGGGACACGACTGCTGGATGAAGATATGTTCGAGGTAGGGCATTATCGAAGTGTAGGAGCCTCTGAAAACGGATAGTCAGTTGTTTTGTTGGGGTGTCATACTGTTACCCAATTCAGTTCCCTGTTTTTCATTGTATTCACATTTTCAGCAGATCTAGTTGGGCAGATATTAAATTATTCAAATACTGTGGCCCAAGAATGCTTTTATTGTCAGCAAGTTTGTGTTTCTTTGTGCATTTCTGCATCAGAGAAAACGAGAGAAGTAATTGAGTGTATATTTTGTGAACTTTGTGAGGGAATGGGAGACCTAGTTTCACTCCGGCAATAAACAATACTTATTAGCTGAATCATCTGACAAGGCGCAGTAGGGAACATCTTGATACCTTGTTTAAATTTATCTGATATCTTGTTCATTGTCAGCCTCTCCCACCTCTGCATGCCTGAACAGCTTCACTGCTTTTTATCCAAAACTGACTTTATGATTTTTTTATGGCCAGATGAGTAAAGTGATAAGAGTTTGGACTCATTATTGGTCAGGCTGGATAACTTCTTCATGCTGCACTAATTGTCAACATTCTTTCAATTAGTGATGAAAATGCAAAAATATGCACAACATCTACATTTGAGGTGTTCTCTTTATAACTCGAATGCATTGCAATGCAGATTGGATCGTATGTGACATATTCATTTTAAAATAGTATATAATTATGAAACAGTCGCATAAGCAGAATAAAATTTATATTATTAATTGTGGAACCTTTACCCCTGAGTTTGAAGCTACTTAGGAAAATATTTAAAGGTAAATTCACAGAGGCTGCTGGTGACAGGGGTCCCCTGTCAATCAAGTAATGCTGGAACAAAGCAGTGAGAGGAAAAAGAGGTGTTTAGGAAGGAGTGGGGTTGGGGTGACATGCTGTTCAGACATGTCCAGTCAAAGCCAAGAAATAACACATTCTTTTTGCATTTGTCAGTATAGATCTGCTGGCTATAGATATGCTGATGTGCATGTGAATGGCCACCTGTTCTTCAAAATGAAGAACGTGGCTCAACTATGAATGTGTATGTCATGTCTTGTGATGCTCTTCCAGGCAAAATACCTCCTTCTTACGTTCTTGTTTAACCAGTGAGGAACTTAATTATGCTTAAGTAACTTTTACAAGTGTCTACCTGAAAGATCAGATAATTTAGTGTTTCTTTTTTTAATCCACTTTTTAAATGAATTGGAATACGTGTCCATATCAATATGCATGGAAAAAAAAGAAACGCCAGAGTAATCAAACTAAACTACAAGAGTGACTCCAGTTTCTTTTTGTAAGTGCTGTAACCATTATTGTCAGAGATCATTGTCTGTGCTTCCCATGACAATATGCAATCCCTGCTCCATTGTCATTCCCAATGAGGCTCCACTGTAAATCTCTCACCCGCAGCACGAAATAGAGATCGGCTCAAGCCTCTTCCCCTGCCATGTCCTCAGGGCTCTGTGTCTGTTCAGCAATGGAGCAAGAAAAAAATGGAAAAAAAAAATAGACAGAGGCACAAGATATTCAGTCTTGTAGAGGTAAGAGGTATGCAATCAGGTTCGGATAAATGACCATCTCCCCAGTGCCCCAAGAATATATCACAGTCTGCAACAAGGAAAAGAAAGTACGAAATTTAAGAAAGTACAAAGGGAGGGTTGGTATTGCTTTTTATTAACCTAATACAGAGACTACATTCTTCTTCGCTTTCATCAAGAGAAACAGATGCCCTTGATCCTGACAAGTGAATGCCTTTGGCTTTTTGGCTTTGCATGTGTCATCATTAACTATCTCAATAACCCTGTCCACACATTAACATCACCTTCCCTTCGCCCTAAATTAACCCCAGTTGCCCCTCTCATACCATGATCTAGTCTCTGCTTCCTCTCCATCCTTCCCTCTCAGCCACCGACAGGCTTTCCGGTTTTTAAATTACTTTAACTCCCACTTCTGTTAAGAAATGTGTCTCCTTGTGGGCTCTATATTTCAGAAGCATTGGACACCATTTAATCTTTGGCTTTGCTCCAAAAACACCCCCATGCCCTTATTTATCATTTTATATGAAGAGTTATAATGATAATACCAAATTTGCAGTGGTGAGTAATACCTTTCATATTATCCGTGCTCCAGATCCATCCTTTAGTCCAACCCGTTCTGTTTTTGTGGTCATGTGTATGGAAGTGTGCAAACAATTTGATCTGTCTATCTTAATCATTAAATCTTGTTTTCTGTGGAGCAGGTGAAAAATCCCCAAATTATTTGTTTCTGTTTTAGGTTCTTCATTCATACAAGTGGTGGCAAATTATGAGTTTCAGTGTGTGCAGTTATGTATCCATCACTATAAGTACGTGTGGATGCTTTAACATCAGGGCTGTACACCTCGGGTGAGGCTGGTACCATGGGGAAAGAAATTAGGCTGGCTGACCTCTGGGCCTCTGTTCCCAGGCCCTGGTTCTGTGGGAGGAGGCCAGTGTTCCGGCCCAGTTCTCCCACCGTGGGAGCTCAGCGTGGGAGCATGAGGACTGCGGTCAGCCACTAATGTCTCTATTGCTTCCAGATTGCCTACAAATGACTACAAAAGTTTGGTGTTCAAACTCAACACTTTGCTTGCGTTTGCAGTAAAGCAAACATTCAGTCTGGTTGTGCTCCTTCTTGGCTGCTGTGTGCCCTGTGTATGTGCCTCCAACACGCTGACTGCCCTGATAAGATCCAACCCGGCATTTATTTGTTAGGAAATTCAAATCTAAATTAGAACAGGAAATAAGAATCGTTTTGGCTCACTGTTGCAGACATGTTGAAACAATGTCTTGTCGAGCATATCATTAAAGGGAAGGTTTATTTCAAGTACTTAGCGACCACATCAATTTGCCACAAATATTAGAGAAGCATAATAAATTAGTGAAGCTCTGCTTGAGTCATGTTTTGCCTTGTGGTCAGATGTTTTTGATTAGTTGTGAGCATCTGTTGCGCTTTCAGCAAATAAGGAGCAAAATGCTGTTTAAATACAGTGAGTGTGTCACAAACCTTTCAGATGCTCCATCACCCACATGAAGTTGTGACTCACAAGAAAGCAAGTTATGCTTTCAGAGAAGAATGGACATCTCCTCAGAAGTACTTCATATTAGCATTTTGGTGAAATAGTGCAACTGTTAGCTCTTTGGCATGACACCTTCCTCAGACAGCAGGGGAAAGCAGAGCCCTCACTCCTGCAAACACTAATGAGCCTTTGCCAGCAGAGCCATGTGTGACCTCATGAAAGATTTTTTGTGACCCATCAGATATTTGTTGATTTAGCTGAGGTGTTTTCCTTTTCAGCATGTTCCTCTTTAGATGTCCATGCCCCATTCTAAATGGAGAATAGCGTTGCATAAATGATTTTAGGCAACACTTTACTCGTGTTTCTAGGGGAGAGGGCTCCTGCTAGGCAAGAAAAACAGGAAAACTTCTCTGTGAAGGCATTGCCTTTGATCTCAAATTGAGATTGGATTAGATTGGATTAACTCCCTGTTGCTGCTCTCTCCCCCTCTTTCCATCTCTCACCTTTGAGTGCAATAATTTCCTTTGCTTGACGCTGGCTTTTGGCCAAAACTGGAAGAAAAGGGGCTAAGTAGATAGCAACTTCTTTCATGTTTGATTTATTAAAACATAAATGAATGCTGTGCAGTCATTCCTAGGTTTACAGTTTTGTGCACGGTTATCAAGTTTTTGTGTGGACATACATTTCTAAATAGCGTGATTTGAGCTGTAATGGAAAATATATGAACTGGTTGTGTAACAGAGAAGCGATATGTTTGGATTCATTTCACCTCTGGCCACAAAAGCCTAATTAAAGAGATTACAATGAACCTATAATTACCACAACATCAAGCAATTAATCTAACTTAATTTATCACAAATGGCTGCCCAGACATCCCTGGACAACATTTCACCTGGTGACATGTTTGCTTTAGCCTGTCACTTGCATAGATTGGTATCACTAATTTAATCTAAATCTTGTCAAACATGGTGCTGTGAGGCTGCCTGCATTTTGTTTATATTCAATTACTGTCTGACTTTTGTCTAATAGAAATTAGGACTGCAGCTGATAATTATTGTTCACTACCAAATAAACCTTTTAGATTGCTTTTTTCCTGTGCATTAGTCATTCTATAAAATAGGAAAAATAATGAAAAATGCCCGTTGAAATTTATTTTAGACGAACGTATTCAGTTAATACTTATAATTTCTTATTAAGATATTGTGTTTGTTGTTTTGCTTGATAAATGATTACATGAGGAGTCAGTTAGCTTTATTTTGAATGATGAATCGATTAATATTCTGTTCAACAATACAAAGAATTATGCATTACTATGATGTGAACAAAAGAGTGATGCTGAATGTAGAGTCGCTAAAGCCACTAGAGGCTTTGGGTTCAGTGCTGCAGCGTCCAGCCGTGCTGTCTCGTTGCATGTTTGTATATACACTCTGGCTATGCCTCCAGGACAAAATGCTACGTGAAAGGTCCTGAGTGGGGGGCAATAGAGAAATATTTGACTGTTTCATGTACACAGTCAGGCCCCTCCTGGAGTTATGGGAACACAGCGAAGTAACAGTCAGGAGCGGTTGTTGCGGTAGTAGCACTTTATTGATGCTACTGCGTTACGCTTTGCTTTACATCCAGCTGTGCAGCCAGTTTTGTTGTTTTCTGCATTTGTGATGCTGTAGTCTCTTCGGTTCTCTGGTCCTTCCAAAACGTACCGCGACAGAGCAGTAGCAGATGCTGTATGTTTTTTTCAGCGCTCTACTGAGGTGATTCCTTTCCGTCTGCTCTCTTGTTTGTTTCAGGGAGATATCCAGCAACTTCTGATTCTGGAAGACCCCCAGGCTGCTGCCAGCTACTGTGAAAACTACATACCAGACTGTGACTTTGCTTTGCCCTACAACAGCCAAGCTCTGGACCTGCAGAAGGCAAGTATTGCCACTAAGAGGAGGCAATGTCTAATGGAAAAACTCTTTTTACAGTTATTTCACAGTTTATATGACAAAGAGACATGATTTGTGTGTTTGTTTATTTTAACACAAAGACCTGGGAATTTTGATTAACTCTATTAAATGTTTCATTGTGTTTTCCATGTTTCTTTAGGTGATGCTCTTCATTTTATGATAAGGTTTAAGCAATATGATGAGCTTCTTCTTGCATCATCATCAAGTCCCTCTGGCAGCTAAAGCAGGCTTGCAGACGCCCTTGTTTCACAGCAAACCAGTAAAACGAGCACAAACATACCTATCAAAAGAGCTCCTGTATGTGTTCCCATGAGGGATATGAGAGATTAAGACAGAATAGTTCATCATTCAAAGTAGAAGTGTCTTCTTTGAAATGAAACCAGCAGTGGAACATTTCTAAGGTCAGGTGTTCTTTGAGAAAGAACACACACACATAGAGCCAGAAGCCTGTAATTTAAATATGATATAACAGCGCTTCCTTTCCTCAAGGCGTGAATACAAAGTGAGTCTATCATAGATATGAATTATTGTATATGTCTTTGGAGGTGTGTGAAAGATAGAGATAAGAATGCAGATGTGTGTGTGGCTGGGTTGCACAGAATACACAGGTTTATCTGGACACTTACATGTGTTCTGTATGTGTCGTTTTTTATGTGTATGCCACAGGAAACCCTAATATGTGTGCATACTAGTGCATGCTACTATGTGTCAGCACACAACATAATGTGTGAGGTCATTGATAAGGCTCCAAGGATGGATCATTAATGGGGGTGTGAGGCCATTTCATTAGTCATCCAGCTGGCTTTAATAGAACTACAGCTGAGCAATGAACTGTGATCCAGAACATGTCAACATCTGTCACCCCACTGACCTACTTCCCATCATTCTCCCTCACACACTGACCTTGTTTACAAGTGGATCTAAATCACTGATGTCTTTCACAGACCTTCAGCATGATTTTTAGGCACAGGCCATTTGTATCACTGCCATGCAATGACATCACTCTGGAGAATAACACAATGTGTGTTTGCTCGCTTGCCAGAGCATACAAAGAATTAGCACTTTTGTAGCAGCAGACACGAAGCTACCTCTGACCACACATGCAAATATGTCTTCCACTTTGACCAAGAGGAAGCAGCTCGAAATGTGTTTGTTCCTTCTCATTTCGTGTTTGCTTTAGGTTTTTACCAGCTCAGTGGGAGTCACAGTGGGTGTCTGACCCTTTACGGGCGTCACAGGACCTGTGTGCATTGCTTGACTTTCCTGAAGCAGGCTATTTCCTTTATTGTATTTTCATTCAAAACAGTGTTTGTTTTTTTTTCTCCATCCTCCACCTGTGCTCTCATTTTACATTCCACTTTTTCACAAAAGAACTCCCACCTTGATGTCTTGATGCAAAGTGACCAGCCAGCTGAACCAGTGAAGGACTCCAAAAAGGACAGGAAAGGCAAAAAGAACAAAAAGAAGAGAGACAAGGGCTCTAAAGGCAAACGCAAGGGCAAAGGCAAGGGCAAGAGGGGATCGAGGAAGAAGAAACACGAAGGGGAAGGTCTTGAGCACGGCTTCCTCAGAGTGTCGACAACACTGCCTGAGTATCAGTCGCGAGAACCTTTACAGCCCACCGAGCTGCCAGAAATGAAGAGCGCCCTCGAAACTGTCGTTCCCACTGAAGCTTTCGACAAGACCCTCATGGAGATGCCCACTCATGAACCTGACTTCACAACTGAGGCCCCCACTGTGGTACCTACGACATTGTCTGTGTCAAAGGTTACAGAGGAGGTAGACAAATTTACCCGTAGATGTCGTCTACCCCATCCCCCTCCCATCATCTACAGTTCTAACCACTCACTCCCTTAATACTCCCTAACCATAGAGAGCACCTCTCCCTCCTCTCACCTCTCCAGCTGCTCACCACCACTAACCAGCACCATCCTAATCATCACCTCCTCCACATCCTTGCCAGAAAACATGGAGAATGCATCTTACATTAAAAAAAATTCATGATTTTGCGACATGCATCATGGCTGTGTGTGTATTTTTTGGAGAACATGCAGCAGTAGATGCATGGTGCGTGTGGCAGTTTAAGTACTGTATATGTTTTACTCTCTTCAGACTGGTTTAACAGTTCAGTTAAGGTTAATATAAACAGATGCCAGTTAAATTGCCTAAATGATATGACACATGCTGGTATAAGTACGCCACAACAACTGTGTGAATTATTTTAAATCCAGACAGTTTATGTCTCCCTCATTTTTTTTTTTGTTTGTCTCCCTCATGCTTATTATTCGCTCATTTGCCAAGTAAACTAATTTTTCATCCTCACACTGTTTGTGTAGCAGTCTCTGCCTTGCTGCCACATGAATCCGATGTAGTCCATCAGCTAATTACTCCAGCACTGTAATTAACTGCACACCTGTCAGCCTGTATCCCGGATAACCAACACATTTCCATTAAATCCACCTGTTTCGCTAACATTTATATTGTACATCACAAAGTGTGCTTTTACTAGGAGGCACTGTGTGGCACGAACGAGTGCTCGGTGCCCCCTGGTTCATCTTTGCTGTGACTCACTTAAAACAGAGTGTTGGCCTGCAGGAGGACACGCCAGTGAAGGAGCCAGTGGTAGAGGAGTATGGAGATGACCTTTACAAAAACCTATATGATGATTTCCCAGTTACCACAGTCACAGTGGGCCCGAATGTTACTGAATATGAGGTAGGGTAAATGCAAATGCAAGAAGTGCCTTCACCCCAGAACAGAAACACTTAGAGACTATTTTGGTATTCACTACACCTGCCACTAATGGATTTTCCATTTCTCATACAGTTTCTTGAATATGAAGATCTCAAGAATGCCACAGAATCAGAGTATGAGGAGTATGAAACGTACGAGGACTTTGACTTTGCGGAGCGGGAAAGAGCAGAGACGTGGGACGGAGGGGTAAATCTCAAAGTGAACTCGTACATCAAGTGACTGTTCGCTTTTTCAATTGCCTGTGTCAAGTGATTTCTAGCAATTCCACATCTCTTCATCTGTTTCTCCTCCTCAGGCTGCCCTCAGAGCAGAGAAAGGCCAGAAGGGAGAGCCGGCTATTATTGAACCGGTGAGATGCTGGAGGCATTTAATGAAGAGAAGAGGAGCTTTAGTTATGAGCATATGAAGGACTTGATAGTCTGTGTATATACATTACAATCTGTCTGTGCTTGTTTCTAGGGTACATTAGTGGAAGGCTCCCCAGGCTTACCAGGGCCAGAGGTAAGCTAGTTCTATCTGAAATGAGCAGATGTGATGCTAAATGTTGAGAATTTGGATCTATATCCAACAACTGTGTTTTTGATTAGAGCTGATTTATACTCCTTTGGTTGGTATTTTGTTTGCATATACTAACACACTATGAGGTGACCACTGCGTCATTACAAAAAACATAGATAAGAAGGCTACATTAAGAAACTAAATGGGGATTATTTTTATCAAGCATGCAGAGGATTAGAATGTGATTATCATTTCATTAAAGTTACACCATGGTAATGTTCTTTAATGCTTGTTTGAGTACTGTAAATGTGTCCTCCCCAGGGACTTACAGGCCCAGCTGGACCAACTGGACCTCCAGGACCCAGGGGAGATCCCGGTGACTTGGTGAGTGTGGTTTAGGACCTGGGCTCACCGGCTGAATTTTGAGTGGGTTGGTTAGACCTCAGTTTGAACCCTTCACCTGAGGGACACAACTGTGGATCGGAGTATGACATTAAACTGAAACATGGGATCGCAGTGTCCTAGTTTGTTGCACTGAAACTGCTGGACTTCAGGGATGGATGTTGACTCACACGTGTGGCCTGATTTTCTTATTTTGTTCCCGTATGCGATTGCTCAATTAAATGTTTTTGTCCATGATTCATCGCATACCAACACACACATACACGCTGATGGATGCTCTATCATTTCCTAGTAGTTGATGGGTTTTATAATTTTGCTTAGCAAGTATGATTATGGAGGTTTATTACCATACAGATCCCCAAGGCTTCCAAGCTTGTCACATTCAGTAACTGTATACTTTCCCATTCATTAATTATAGTTTAGATTAAGCACACTTAATAAACATGCAAACCTGCTGTATCTCCTAATATGATATCAGAAAGTGATGCAACAACGGTGAGTGAATATTGAAGACAGGATAAACAAACATTTCATTAGCAATTTCATTAAAAGACATATGAATAACCATACATTTCTTCTGAAGATGAAACAATCAGTAAAGGGTTTTATCTATTACATGTAGTAATATCATAGGATAATTTCTGCTTGTACAGAGACAAAATATTTACAGTTTGTTCAACCATTTAGGGTAAATGTACCACAGAGCATTCAAAAAATACCTCTTCACCATTTATTTATCAAAGATATGTATGATTTAAATGCAAAAACAGCCTTCAGATCCTCCCGATTCCCAAAACACAGGTACTGTAAATATTGCATGTAAAGGCAAAGAGAGAAAATGTTGCCGTCATTAACGCTGCAGTGTGACACTCTGTAACACAAATCTGTTTAGCACTGTTTGAAACATAAATTAGCTCATGTCTATAATGTGCTGTTATACCTATGGGTACACCTTGTCCACATATGCTTCATTAATCATCACTGACATGCGTTTTGTTGCATATTCAGGGTGTATATTTATATACCAAAATGCTGACCATGGAGATAACGTAGTTAAACTTTTGTCGGTAGGTTCACGGATGTGTCAGTTTTTTGACAAAATGTGGTTCCAAGAACCTTCCCATTGATTCATGCAGATATTTCTGACTGAAATCTTTATGACTCAATGCTACATTAAATGACTTAAGATGTGTATTTACAGTGTATAAATAGAAGATAAGGGATTGTGTGCGTGCGCGTGGCATGTTGTAAAAATGAGGCAAAGGTTGCTTCCACAAAGATTAGATAGTGATGTTTTCCTCCCCGTTTAGCCTCCAGGTCTTGCCTTTTCTTTCTCCCTCACACACACACACACACACGCACACGCACACCCACACAGTCATCCTTCCATGGCTTCAGAGGACATTATGTTAACTTACGTTTCCTCAAGACCAAAACTACAACTCACGTAATTCTGATTTTATTTTTAAACAATGTACCTGCCTCAAAATGTAATAATTTACATGATTGTTTTTGGCTTCAATGGTGCATAAGTCCCCAGAACATGCACAAATCTACACACATACACTAAAAGCATGGTAGCCAATGCTTAGTCCTTTTCCTGTTCACTCTTTTCAGGGTCCCCCAGGGCGTCCTGGTCTTCCTGGAGCTGATGGGATTCCAGGTCCTCCAGGAACCCTCCTGATGCTACCAGTAAGACTTTAAACCACAATGAAACATGCACACGCAAACACACTTTTTTTTTTGTCCCACTGTGGTGTAGTGGCATGACCACAAGGGGGAGCTGTGTGATTGAACTTCATTTACATTTGGGGAATCCTGCAATGGGGACTGACTCCTCCTTTTCATTGCCACCAGTTCCAGTATGGAGGTGATTCCCAAAAGGGGCCAGTGGTGTCTCCCCAGCAGGCCCAGGCACAGGCTATCCTGCAGCAGGCCCAGGTACACTGCACAGAGAACCATCATGATATGCTATGACGTCAGTGGTGATAGCAGTGTCATTTAAAGCTGTATGAGAATCATTTCATTGCAGATTAAAAGTGAAAGGGTACCTTTTTTCAGCTTACATAAACCACACAGTTGTATTTTTCTTTCAGCTGTCACTCAAGGGCCCTCCAGGTCCAATGGGACTGACAGGACGACCGGGCCCACTGGTAAGGCGCTTCTGTGACCTTGACCAAATTTACATCATACCTCACGGGCTCCTCCACCCTCTAACCTCAACCTTGTCTTCTGTCTGACCAAGCACAAGCTCTACTCTCTCTTCTCCGAACCTCTCATGAATACTCAGTATAGATTGCTTGTGAAATCTGTTTTCAGGACGGAAAACTGTAAAAAGACATGTCCTTGGTATTTTGTTTGTTTGGCGCATCACAAAATGCAGAATGACGTTTTGTTTTCCCTTTTATAGGGTGTTCCAGGTCCTTCAGGGCTCAAAGGAGACCACGGAGACAGCGGTCCTCCTGTAAGACCTAACATCATTTCTACCTCACTACTTGCTTCTATCACGCCAGGCTTTTTTTTATGTCATAATATTGATTTCCTTTTGTCTGCTTGCCTACCTTTTTGCACCCCTTTTCCGTTTGTCTTGCTCTCTTCATTTCTCATGTAGGGACCACGTGGGTTGCCAGGTCCTCCTGGAATTAATGGAAAGCCAGGCAAGAGGGTGAGATACCTTGAGTATTGCAGATTTCCACGCTGAAAATCTTTCTATCAGCGTTCTGTGTTAAAAGCACACTGTGCCTGATGTACTGTGAAGCAGAACTTATGTTAACTAGATTGACTATCTCGTAGGGGCGTGCGGGAGTGGACGGGGGTCGTGGAGCTCCAGGTGAAACAGGTTCTAAGGTATGATCTCTCTGCACTGCAATAGCAATATTCTCATCTAAGTGAGCTGCAGAGCTCACTGCCTTTTGCGATTCTGCATTCTGCATATATTGCCTTAATATCAATTTAGGTTGACATTTGTGTGTATGCTGCATTGACAGTTGTTAGACCCCATTATTGTTGTTAGTGTTAACTTTCCTTAAATTCACTTTCCATTAAGATAACCACACTACACATATTTAGGCAGCAAGGACTCATACAGTAACAACCTATCTTCACTTGCAAGTGTAAGCCTTTAGGTATCAAGCAGCCCCCAGTTTATTATATGTTATTGACAACAAGGCAACTCAATACATAACAGCTGCAGGAAGAGCTTAGTAAATAAATCAGTCTCCCCTGATGCTGAGTCTGACAGAACAACAAAGTCTTTATCAGTCAAAGCAGCATTTTAGCAGACCTACAGCTAATCTGAAAGCTCCCTCTCCCAGAAACACACTCGGAGCAGATGGGAGGCTCTGCCAGGGGAGACTTTCAGTACAATTCTGCTAATGTTTACACATTACCGTATGTGTGTGTGTTTCAGGGTTTAATGCACTTGCTTCTCTATTACTTCTCAGGGTGACAGGGGCTTTGACGGCCTGCCAGGTCTCCCAGGAAACAAGGGACACAGAGTGAGTTAGATTTAGTAACTTGACATCGTCTCTGCAATTATTCAGTCATTCTGACACTAACTTGCTAACATGGCATGCATGAATACCTTACACACGAAATAGCAGATGTTTATTTGCATATTATGATTACAAAGATTTTTGTGATTTCTGATGACGGTGTAAAAGCCTCTGCTTGCTGCTGCTCTTCTATTAACAGAACAGTCCTAAATATCTTGAGCCTTGTGGCTAATGCTTTTATCTTGTAGGGAGACAGAGGAAAGCCCGGTCCTCATGGGCCTGTTGGAGAGCCAGGAGAGAAGGTGAGTGCACAATTTGCAAAATTTACTTGCCAAAAAAAACAAACCCAACAACACACAGAAAACCCTTCCTGCACCAATGTTTTGTTTTTCCCAAATTTACCATCATGCAAGGTTAAAAGTGAAATCCTTTCCAGATCAACCATTTAGATAGTAAAGCACCACTGATTTAAGCAGGCTTTGCTGAAATGTAGTCATTAACTCTTGCATTTTTAATTATGCTATGAAGGTTGGAGTTCATTCAGTATCAAGATTTGCAAAAGACATGAAAGGTAGCCAATGCATCTCTGACACAGAGTTGAAAATATGGAGGATAGAAGCTCTGTCAGGGTAATAACACTGGTCTACAAAATTTTGGGAAGTCTCTGCTTCAGAGATAAAACTTGCTAAATCTTATGTAATTTGATACAATTAAGTGAAAAACAAACATTAAAAGTCTTAGTTGGCTACTCTTTTCAAGATACTTAATGTTAAAGTTTTATTGCACAAATGCTGGGGATCAACAAGGGGTGAGTGTTGGACATTTTTCTTTCCTGGCTCCAAGGACTGTCGTAGCGGCCAGTCTTTCCTAACATAGTGAGATTCCCTGGCTCGGCTGTCACGTTCACATAGAAAACAGCAGTACTTTGTATATCCACCCTGTAGCCCAAGTACGAGTGCAACCACTTTCAAATCACCGCAAATCTGCCACTGATGTTGCTCATACTTTATACACCTTAAGAGCTGTTTCATATTTTCATATGTTTCCTTCATATGAACGGCATGACCAACTGGAATGGATGGCAAAACATTTCCATTGTGGAGTAAAACTGCTTTAAGCCTTGTTTTGGATGAATCGATAAACAGTCTCCATTCATCTGGATCATGAGTGATGCTAAGCGCTGTCATCAAGCCATTGATATCGCTGCAGTAAACCAGATCACCTTCCATCAGAAAAAACTCAACCAGACCTTTTTGGTGATCACGAAAGCTAGAGATCCTGACATCACTCTCCAGGAGATTCCATTGTGGCAGCCTGGAGCCCAACAGCTCTGCTTTACTCTTAGGCAGTTCCAAATCCCTCACTAGGTCATTCAGTTCACTCTGAGATATAAGGTGTGGTTCAGGAGAGGAATGTGACAGCCTGAAGTCTGGATCAGCTGATGTTGATGGCTCAGGACTAGCTGCATCCTGATCATCATCTTGGTCATCATCAGTGTCCAAGGAGTAAAATTCTGGTGCATCAGGAACTGGTAGTTCTTCTCCATGAGGCACAGGGCGAAGAGCTGATGGAATATTAGGATATTGCACTGTCCATTTTTTCTTTCTGGAAATACCACTTGCAACTGGGGGTACCATACAAAAATAACAATCAGTAGTGTGATCTGTTGGTTCACGTCAAATCATTGGAACTGCAAAAGGCATAGATTTTCTTTTCTTGTTGAGCCACTGGCGTAGATTTGATGCACATGTGTTACAGCAATAATGTGGGGCTCAGCTTTTGTCCTGGTCACCTATTTTGCATCCAAAATAAAGATGGTATGCTTTTCTCACCATTGCTGTTAGAGTCTGCTTTTGTGATGCAAAGGTTACCTCACCACAAATATAACAGAAATTATCTGCATTGTTTACACAGTTTCGAGGCATATCTGCTTCCAGAGTTAAAAAACACAAGAGTTCCATAGAAATATCAGGTCCTGGCAACTTTTCAGTTATGAAAACGGCTGCATGGGAATTGTAATCCACAGGTCAACTCGTGCTACTGATCAAGAAATATCTCTACATTAATACATTACCTTAACTTTCAAGACACAGGTTTTCTGCAAGTAATGTGTCAAATACATGATGCTCAATCAAATTTCTATTCAACATGATAGTATTCTTGTTTGGAATCACTGTTTTAAATCGATTATGTCTCAGACAAATATATTCCCATTTGAAATGGGACTCGATTTCTCATTAATTTTCAAGAAATTTCACAATTTGACCTAATACTGTATCTTGAAAACTATAGCTAATTGGCACTTCTGACTTATTTTTTCTTTAAAAGTGACCAAAAGTTGGTAAAATTTCACTACTCTTATCCAGGAAGCATTTTGCTTGTAGACCAGTGTAATAATCAATGCAGGCAGGTGAATGAAGTTTGAGAGGGCGGTCTATTAGTCTTTGCTCGAAGATAGTTGAGCTTTATCTGTCAGGCAGTGAATTTCTTTAATGAGCTATTTTCACAGATTATGTCTGTGGGGATATAAATGTATCCACGCCTGAGGTTGAAGCAGAGAAGCGCATGAGATGTATTTGTTGAATCTGTTTCCTTCTTATTTATCTTAGGGATCTGATGGACCTGTGGGGCCGAGAGGGCAACCAGGGGAACCTGTGAGTATCTACATCTGGAAGGACATAATGTTTCCTCATAATGCACAAATGTAGACACTCACATTAAAGCACACTTCTGTCTGAAAATGTTATTTATTGTTCCCCTACATGAAAAACTCAGGATGTATTTATCAGCTCTTTGCTTTGGGCTCTCAGAAATCCACTCACAACAAATGTTATTTTCTCGGTACAGAAACACTGAAATTGATTTCCGCAACAAAACCTGAAACGATTCTAGGTGATCACTGGATTTAAGTTCTAGCTGTAGTTTCTGAGAGAATCATACAACAGAACTATGGAAAAAAAGCAACGATGGTCACTCCTTGTTAATGTATTGCTGCCACAGTGTTCACATTATCATTAAGAGAGAAAAGGTCACTGGAGAACAGCATCTCGGATACAATGGCATAGAGCTGCAGTATCTTCCAATTCTGTCATAGAGATGGCAGTGCGACTTATGCTTATGGCAGCTCTTCATCGTTATTTTAATTCTCTTTTGCTTCATTTAATTTTATTTATGTTCACTCTTGGGCCAGGAGGAATGACATTTCTTTCTTGATGGTAACCAAGAGCGTAATATGATATATAAAATGACAATACAGGATTCTTAAATCTTGGGATTCTATCTGAAAAGCACTTTTTGATCACTGAGAAACCACAAAGACTATACCAACACCATCGAAGAAGCTGTTGTTTCTGTGGCTCTTCAGTGAACACTGGTTAATTGGTTATGACTCGTCCTCTTATCTTTCTCCCAGTAGGTGAGGTTAAGACTCAGCAGGGTTCTGTCCCTCTGAATGGATGACCCAGTGCAGGAAGAAACACAGTTGCCATAAGACATTTTAGGAAAATTGTGTTAACTGACAAAGATGCAGAAAGGGAGAGGAACTAGCTATTTTGATTAGACAGAGGGAGTGATGGGAAAGTCAGACAGTAAGAGACAAACACAAGACAGGATTTTGGTTGGTGGTGAATAAGATAAGAGAGATGGAGTGAGGAAAGAGAGAGTCGGAGAGGGAAGAGATAAAATCCTGGCCTGAATGATTATATTTCCATATCAATCACTTCCCAGGAGATCACAGATGTGGCTTTGGAACAGGTGGCTTGGCCAGCCTACAAAGAGGGAGGCTGACAAAAACAGAGCACACAAATACACTAACGGAAACAGGCTAGCGCAGTCTCTGTCGCTAGCACTTACAAAACAGATGCATGCACACACACACTAAAATATATTGTCTGTCTCTCCCTGTTCTTTTCTTGCTCTCTCTCCTTAGTTTTGATTTGTGATTTAGTATTCACCACTCATTCAGTCTCATCATGAATGCAGGTAATGTGCTGACTATTTGCTGTGTTTTCTATCCAGGGTGCTCGAGGTCTTGTTGGGCCAAGGGGGCCACCTGGCCCACCTGGCCAACCGGTAAGTCAGCATCGCCTTGATTACAGGATCAGAGCTATTCAGTCTGTCCAACTCAATAAAATGTTCTCCAGTGCATGGAATTATCAACATGCTTCTGAAGATAAAAAAGAAACTATTGAACTGTTTCTCTTTTTAAATCCAACTGTGACATTACATCCATTGTTTTGTGGCATTCTGTTTGTGTGCTTTTTTGACAGGGAATTCATGGAATTGATGGAGTACAAGGGTCAAAAGGCAACCTGGTCAGTCCTGCTACCTTATACACCAAACATCCTTGGTTTAAATAGCTCTATGAAAATGCATAAGTGGGTTTTGTAAAAGTGAGCTAGTGTGACCTTCTGATGAACCTGTCCACTGGGCATGTGATACAAGCTTATGAAAGAGATCATGTGGAGACGGTGCGTGATCACCAGTGTTTCTTGTTCTCAGGGTCCATCTGGAGAAATAGGGCCCCCTGGTCAACAGGGAAATCCAGGAGCACAGGTACCGTACCAACACAATAAAACCATCATGTCACAGTGGGAGTAAACCTCATCATTACACATCCTGTGTATGTATTGATGTGTAGGCAATCAATTGCCAGATAATTACAGGCACTCTGTTCCCATGCTTCTTGCTTTTTTTTTTTTTTTTAACTTCTGTTTGCTTGTATATAGGCTTAGAAATTTCCCTGGCCTTTTGGACATATAAAACATTAATAAACCATTTGCACAACACTACAATGTACTCCATGAAAAGGCAATTCTTATTAGCTAATGAAAGGACTGTTTTTGAAGATGCAATGTTTTTATCCCAGAGCAACAAATGTAATTTTGCTATCCTGTGGTATTACAGTCACACAAAGAAAAGTAAATCTTATTATTAGTTTTCCAGCGTATCAACAATACATCTGCCCACACATGTTGTTCGTGACTCTTACATAAACACTTACCTTATTGTCACACATATAGAATCAGGTGAAATCAAGGTTCCCAGCCGTCTAGTAATCTTGTGACACTTAAGCTGATTGATGCTTTGTTTTGTTCCAGGGCTTGCCTGGTGCTCAGGGTCCCATCGGCTTGCCAGGAGAGAAGGTAGGTAGCATGTCTCTCACTTCATTTTAGAATTAAAGCTGCAACCTTGTGACCCCTGTCATCACGTACCCGGGGGAGGCTCGCTGAGCAGGACAGTGTGACCCAGCCGCTTTTGGCTCCCATTCAGACAAGACGGGCTGAGACAGGAAATCAATACTCAAGAAGCACACACAGGCTTTACGGACACTAGGGACGGTCTTGGCTGGCGCGCATCATGAGGCCAAACTGATAAAAGAAATAGAAAATGGGAGTTATTCATAAATACAATATGTAGCTGCACAGTGGGAAATGTGGTCTCTTAGGTACGAGTGGAGATGTTGTACATCTCCATAGTTTAACTCCAATATTCATGCCTCTGTATGTCCTATACAGGGTCCCCAGGGAAAACAAGGCATGCAGGGACTACCAGGCATTGATGGGCCTCCTGTAAGTACCCACAAAAACATAAATACATCAATGCATGTGCTAACACAAACACAAATAAACATGCAAGTGTCTCTGCATACCTTTGCTCATGCAGTATCTATGCACATATACTTAGAGAGTTTACTTCATCAGTCAACTCAAGTTGCAAGACAACTCTGCTACATCAACTGATTTGCTGCACTTTATTCAAACATTGCATTTTGGCACCAGTTGTTCATCAGTTATCCAGAGTTAGCTAGGCCCAGATACCACTCTGTACAGTGTTAGATGCTGTACCTCCATCACAGAAACTTGGAAATACAAACTCATATCATGTTATACAGACAATAAATACATGCATGTATACACTTGAATGTGTACACATATTTTATACCAAGAGAATAGAATTTGTAACATAAATTTTCTGTGATTTGCCAGTAGGGGGACACAGGAGGCTTTTTTTTAAAAGGGAATAATAAAAAGCTGTATGACACTTAGAATGAAGTGAAAAATCTTGTTACACTTTTAGATTACAGCCATTTGTATGACTTTCTCCTTGTATTGTTCTGCAAAGCGCTCTGACACTCAATGATACTTTATGGTGCTTAACTCAGTGCCACTGGGGATTCCTCTTTTGCTGCATTATTGCATTGTATATTGAGAAGTGATGCAATAATGATGTATCTTGCTGCAGTGCTAAGTCAGTTGGATATTTATGTTCTCCCTTCAGGGTCACCCAGGAAGAGAAGGCCCCCCAGGAGAGAAAGGCATCCAAGTGGGTAACTGCATGTCTGAAGCTTGTCTGCTGTAGAGTTACAGGAAGATGTTTAAGCAGCGATTTCATGTTGCTTCTTGCAATGCATTGTAGCTGTACATTCGCTCACATTAAGGCTCATCATTATGATCATTGTGTTCCGACAATGTCATCATCTTTATTACACAAGAGTATTAGCCCATTAGAGTCAGACTCATCAGAATCAGCTGCTATTTCTGATCTTTTTTCCCTCCAACTATAATGGATGGGACACAGTGAGTGAGTGCAAAGATCATTCATATCTGGTCAGAGAAATGCAGTATTGCTGGCTGCTACTTACTCAAACAGAAGCACTATTGTACTCTTCTTTTTCCACATAGGGTTTATCAGGTGCTCAGGGGCCTGTTGGATACCCAGGGACTCGTGGAGTCAAGGTGAGACATGAACGCATCATGATCTCCTGTATAATGTCCACTGATATATTTATTCCCTTGCACATTTCATTCTGCTCGTATGTTTACGTGTGATGGACGGGCTGTTTGAGTCTATGACTGACAGGTGACAGGTGGAGGGAGAGCACCTTGGTTCTCAAGGGGACTACTAACAACAGAGTGGGGAATAGTTGACAGATCGGAGAAATGTCAGTCAGATAGAACAGAGCTGTGTGCGTAGGAGTGGAACAGTCCATTTTGACTCAGTGTGCTTTTAAAAATGACGACTAGAAAGTGAACTTGTCATGAAATGGCATTCTACTTGGTGTTTGTTTTCTCTTGCATCCACACAGGTTTGGTATTTTATCCCAAAGTTTGGCTCAACATCATCACATCATATCACATTAGAGGAAGCTTGACAATCCACATTTTAAAATGATTTTGGTGTTTTAAGATGAGTTATTTCCACAGATTACAGGTGAAATACACTATTTCATATCCAGGATAGTTTCCTGAGAGTGGGCTTGTCAGTGATTCCAGTTAAATGAAGTGTTCTTCTGTACTTTTCACAGGGTGCAGATGGAATTAGGGGTCTGAAGGGGAGCAAAGGAGAGAAGGTGAGTAAAGCAGAAAGTGAGCTTTTACTCTGTTGCTTAGGGTCAAGCTGTGGTTTACACATTGAAGGACACTTGGCAATGATATTAAAATGATGCCATATAAAAGCAGTCATTACACATCATCTCTTCTCAATGCATTACAGGGAGAAGATGGCTTCCCTGGATTCAAGGGTGACATGGGCATCAAGGGAGACAGGGTGAGTCCGTCCTCTAATTACTTCCCAGGTATCATCTTTTCTCAGTCTTTCAGAGAATATAAAATTGTGACTTTTCTTGTACTCTCATCCTTGACTTCAGGGTGATAACGGAGCTCCTGGTTCTCGTGGAGAGGATGGACCAGAGGGGCTGAAGGGTCAAGCAGGGCCCCTAGGAGATGCAGGACCTCCTGGAATAGCTGGCGAGAAGGTAGATTTTTAGAAAATTACACTGCAAGACAAGGTCAGGACATGAAGGAGAATTAGAGCAAAATCAAACAGGCAAATTACAAATTTAAAACTCCATAATGCTGCAAAACCTGGAATGTTAGGTAGAGACTTGAATTTGTTTTTGCTCCGTTTTCACTTGTGAAAACATTTTCTTTCAAAATGAGCGGTTAATTACTGGAAATAGTGAACATATGGATTTTAATGCCCTCACATTTATTACATCTGCTTGTCACCTACTCCTACGGAAAAGTTGCCACAGCTCCAGGTGTCCATGTGTAGGTATGACTTTATGTCATCACTATAGGCGATAATTTAGAAAGATCTTGCCGTATCAGCACATGCATAGTGCATTGTATGTCATAAAATTGTAAATGAATGGATGTGTGTTATTCTTCTTAATATATGTCTTCTTTATTTCTCCTGTAACTCTTATTCTATTTTTCATTTGACAGGGTAAACTTGGCGTGCCTGGTTTGCCAGGATACCCAGGAAGACAAGGTCCTAAGGTGATTTAACGTCGATGGGTCATTATGACCAGTTAATGCGTTCTCAGGTTCTTTCATCAGAGCTTTAAGCAGCAAGATGGGTGTCTTTGGCCGGACTGTTTCCTGTCTGATTAAAATAAAGGATGATAAATGGCATATTAAAAAAAATGGCTATTTTATTTATAGTTCATTAGTGACATCAATTCATTACATGTTGATGAATGGTGTATTTAATGCTGTGTTGGGCTCATGGATTAGATTTGCTTTAATTTGATACAGTAGTTAATTATAAGTTAATGAGACGTTGGGGGTGATGTGTGATGAATGTGGGGCTGAAGCTGATTAACCTCTACTTGTGTCTCCAGGGATCACTTGGCTTCCCTGGTGGGGCTGGGGTCCTAGGAGAGAAAGGACGAAGGGTGAGGACTGCATTCTTGTACTTTTTATGTAGGCGATATTGGTAAGTAACTAAGTGGAAAATAATTGCTAACCTTTACAATGCAGGGTCCAGCTGGTCAGCCAGGTTCTGGAGGGCAAAGAGGTCCTAATGTGAGTACAGCTGGAGGTGTAATGCCGGCACACCGTATTTTAGTATACTGACTCCTAATTAGACACCATCAGTTAACCACACCTTGTGGGAGTCACTCACACTGTTAAATCACTGCAGTGTTTTCATATCACCACATATTTATTTCCACCTCCATGAGTTATGCATGTGCTAATCAGACTGCTGTTTGTTTTCTTATAGGGAGCCCGAGGGGGACGAGGTGCAAATGGGCCCACTGGAAAACCTGGAGAAAAGGTGAGATTACCGGCATAAACAAAGACATATGTGCATACAGTTACACATACATAAACACACACCTGGTTGTCTCATAAAGTATGGATGAATGTGCCGACTGAGTTGGAACTGGTTGTTACTGTTCATTTCTAGATGACAGGCCATCTGGCACAGTGAGAAGCTACTGTCTGGCAGGGGATGCTTCAGTTTACACTCTCACCCTCAAAGACCAACTTGGGAAAGCTAAAGATTTGTTTGGCAGGCAGGAAGCAGAATGTGTTTGAGTGGCTGATGTTTGACTGTGTTTTCACTTGTGTTTTGCCTTGGCCAAATGGTAGGGTACTGCTGGACAAGATGGTCCTCCAGGCTCCCCTGGAGAACAGGTAATCATTTCACTATCAGATAGTACATGCAGCACTTGCATAATGTCATTGCTGTAAAACCTGAAAAACAAATCTTGGCATCACTGATAAATTTTGGCAACCTGTGTTATTATCTTCTAGGGTCCCCAAGGACCACAGGGGAGAAATGGTGAAGTAGGACCTAAAGGGCCTAATGTGAGTCAGCTATAATGGACTGAAGAGTGTTTGTCCTGTAATTTAATATTACTCATTTTTGCCTCATCCTGCATTTTGTATTCACCTTTGGTCACAGTAATTTCATTGCAGTGATGCAATGATGAAAATGCCTCCTTTTCAGGGTCCGCCTGGAAAGGATGGATTACCAGGCCATCCGGGTCAGAGAGGAGAACCGGTGAGTCACTTTTGGTCTCAAAACAAATACACGTATTTGGTATATAGCATTTTTCCTGCGCTGTCCAACAGTAACTTCACAGAAACATCAACATGATTCACTGTATGTGTCAACACAGCAAACACATCAGGGCCTCAGCAGTGAATTACAGAAGTTCCTGTCAGAGCTGAAAGGCCAACATTAAATCTAGTAAAACATTGTAATCCTCAGATTACAGGATTGATGCATACGGCTTCCAATTCACTTACCTGAGCTCACCTGACTCAGTTGTCTTTTTCTTCAGGGCTTCCAAGGAAAGAATGGCCCCCCCGGCCCCCCAGGTGTTGTTGGACCACAGGTAAGAGCGCTGATATTTTCATTGATCCTTTAGGAAACGGTTGTTTGTTTCAAATAGCATATTTTAAAATAAGTGTTATGCCATGTGTGTTACACACTGTGGATATTTTTAGGGCAAATCTGGCGAGACGGGCCCAACTGGAGATCGAGGCCATCCAGGTTCACCGGGACCACCAGGTGAGCATGGTTTACCAGGAACAGCCGGAAAGGAGGGTGCCAAGGTATGTGCTTTTCATCATAATGTCAGAAACATAATAACCCACCAATATCACATTTTTACTGTTGCATTAAATAAATCCCAACGACCCTCTCAGCACTACCTTAATATCTTATCTACTGAGTCTAATCCTTTCTTCTACTTTGCTAATAAATAACAGAGGAAACCTCGCAGCGTTGAGTGTATTATGGCTCATAAAAGATAAACGCTCTTTACTTGGTGTGACTTGCTGGTTTGTGTGATTTATGACTGCATAAGGGCCTGCTATCTGCTGGCTACTTGCTTTGTAGCTAACCACATATGTGCGTATGTGTGGTTTCCAGGGAGACCCAGGTCCACAAGGATCCCCGGGGAAGAGTGGCCCTGCTGGGCTTCAAGGCTTCAGAGGAAGCAGAGGAACCCCTGGTGCAATGGTACCACTAAGTTTCATATATTTCAGATCCTATGTCCTGCTGTCATTCTCAACAGCACATTTTCTTAAAAATATGTAGCTTGCAATCCACTGTGAACTTGAACAGTATTGCACAAGGTGATCGACTTTAGTAAAGTAAAAGTCTGTTGTGAAGATTGAGATTGATTGTGAAGGCTGTTTGTTCTTGTGTCTCTCCAGGGTCCTGCAGGTCTGAAGGGAGGAGAAGGTCTACCAGGTGTTGCAGGATCTATTGTAAGTCTGATTTTGTGAAATTGCTTTCCATCCCATCCCCTACTCCATGCTCAGCCACTATTTTATATAGAACGCGGGGACATATGAAGCAGGAGGCTGTTTCCATGGTGACCGGTCATCGTGACCACTGAATTAAATAAAAGAGTGAATCATGTGATATACTAACTTCAGCTTACCTTCTCCTCTTATTTCCAGGGTGCCACTGGAGAGAGGGGCCCTGCTGGGTCGGCTGGCGCTATTGGCCAGCCAGGACGGCCCGGCGGCGTGGGTCCTGCTGGGCCGATGGGAGAGAAAGGCGAGCCAGTAAGATTTGGAACATTACTAATTTTGTTTCTTAGGCAACAATGTCCACTAACGCAAACTGCACCATCACCTCCCACCAGTGGGTAACAAACAACATGTGCTCTCGCTTTGGAATATGTCATTATGAGACAGAGAGCAGCAGAGGGGTAAAGGAGACAGAGAGAAAGTATGAATGTGATCAACACTGCTTTCCTGGGAGTGAGTTTCCTTCCTGGTATGATACATTAATCAATGTGTCATGCTGCTATATGAGGATGATAAGTATTGTAGCATTTGCTAGATGTGGGCTGTTTTCCCATCTGCTCCCTAGGGAGATAAGGGGCCTGTGGGGCCGGCTGGGCATGATGGAGAACAAGGACCTATAGGGTTGCCAGGAGCTGCAGGACCTCCTGGGCCTCCAGGGGAGGACGGAGACAAGGTTGGACAGCTAGCATGGGCTACAGTACTGCTGTAACATTTTTGTTGGGTGTTGGGCTCTTGTGCAAGTATGTGCATTTGTTTCCTTAGGGAGAAACAGGAGGACCAGGCCAGAAGGGCAGCAAAGGAGACAAAGGAGAAGCTGTGCGTATTAATTTTATGTGAATGGTTGTAACATGACATTACATTGTATCACCAGGAGGTAGCAGACGAAATGGACCTATAATTGGTTCAGGGTAAATCAGTGTAATAGCTGCTTGTCTGGACAAAGCATCCTCTGGTGTAATGAGCTTTAATCATGTCCTTTCCTTGGTGAATTTGTATTGAATCGTTCTTCTGCTTATTTAGGGACCCCCAGGACCTGCTGGAATTCAAGGACCTTTGGGCCAGCCAGGGCCACCTGTATGAACCATAACACAGAATTCATAATAAAAAAACATCTAATCATATGATGAGCTGGTTTGGGTTGTGCACTGTTAAGTGTATTGACCTGTCTGTGTATGTTTCAGGGTGCAGATGGTGAGCCAGGTCCTCGTGGGCAGCAGGGCATGAACGGAGCAAAAGGAGATGAAGGATCTCGAGGCTTTAAAGGGGCGTCTGGTCCTTCTGGACTACAGGTGAAAATTACACAACCAACTACTGCTCCATCTCATCTGACATTTATACCCGAGTGTCTCCTTTTCCATGTAATGCCTGTCACTCCATCTGCATTTTTAGGGAATGCCAGGACCACCGGGGGAGAAAGGAGAGAGCGGTCATGTTGGCTCAATGGTGAGTACTCCTCAGCAATCCCTGCCCATACAACAGTCATCATGATTCGACTATTATGTTTTAGCATCAGTCTGTTCTCATCAGCATTGTTCTGAAATCTTATTGGATCTGTTATTTGATATTGACTCCACTTTTTCTCACCTTATCCAAAAACCTTTAAATGTATTTCTTCATTTTCTTGCCAATATCAGCAAAGGCTCTTTGAAGATCAAACATGTATGCATTCATCAGAAGACAGCAAAGATTTTTTTAGTAGAATAATGCAGAGCTTCTGCAAATGCTGTAAATTTGTATTTCTATTTAGGGTCTAATGGGTTTCTAGCTTGAGGAAAGTAACTTGCCAGAGATTATTTTACTCTTTTTTTTTGTAAGTTTTATACAGGTGATATGATTTTGTTCGGGTTGATACTCACTTTCTGTCATTGTATATGGGGCATTCTGTATAAACTCTAATTAATTCATCACAGCACATGGCAATTATGTCCAAGTAGCAAGCAATTACCACCCATTTGGTTTAAGAAAAAGAAGCTTATGCACTGACTATGCTGGCAAGATAAAATATAGTGCATTTAGACTTACACCAGTATTGTGTTGTATTTAATATTTTGTCAAATTTAATTTTTAAGAATAGATATACCAAAGACTTGGCTGTTAGCAGGATATGTTACTATTAGAAAGTGGAAAAAGTGATGTATTCCCATTGCACAACAGTACTATAGAATTAATTTCCAAATGCCTTTCTATCAGAAAAATGCAATACAAAGTGTAATAAATAAACATTGTTTCTCAAGGTAAGGATATGGTTCTTTTTGGGGCATCCTGTTATAGAAAAAGATAAGAATGGTAGTTAAAACATCTTGTTTTCAATAAATAAATATTGTTTCTGAAGGTAAGGATATGGTTCTTTTTGGGGCATCCTGTTATAGAAAAAGACAAGGATGGTAGTTAAAACATCTTGTTTTTAAGATTCTACCTGACCTGGTTCTTGTATTTCAAACTTTCAGGTTATCAGCAGTCTATGGCTTATTGCTTGTACAAAGCAACAAACCTGAGCTTATTAAACTTTAATTAGTACCACCTATTTAGTTCATTAGCGCCAGCTGTGCTGGTTCTGCTGCTGCGTGTCAAACTTGTAAGTCAACCTTCTCCTTTGTCGATAATCATTAACATTTACTGCCCCCAAACTACAGGAAGTGGTCTTGAGTGGGGCTGTGTTTTCTCTGGTCAATGATTAGTCTTAATATTGTTTAGATGCTGATTGTGAAACAAGGTGCTAGACTGCTATTCAGAGAAAAGCATCTTGGCTTTGTGATTAGAACAGGCTAGTGGGAGACGCTTGCACACAAATTAAGACTGAAGAAATTTAGCTGCTCTGCTGTCGGCCTGTGAGCTGAGAGCTGTGTTTCTATTGTAATAGCCCTGACAACGTTTAACAACTGACATCGTCACGCCTTTTGTGGAACTGTGGCAAATATAGCTAAATTTGTGTTTTCCTAAGAATAGGCATTTTTCAAAGCACAAAATTTGACTTCTCATAACAGGAAAAAGCACAGGTGTAACTAATAATGGTAATTATGGCTGTGTTCCAGGTAATGATCCTAGAAAGCAATGCCAACAAGCCAGCATGCACATGCCTGATTTGAAAGAGAGATTGTCGAACTGATGTCTAACAATTACGACATAAAGACACTGCTGACAGCTGAACTATTTTTACACTTTCTGTGGTTTTGAATGACCTTTACAAATTAGCTGTCCAACTTTATGCTCAACTATGATAATATGGCATTAGAGAGATTCTCTTATTTCTGTCCCTTGTATTTGGACATGTCTCTGTATTGATTATGTCTTATGATATTCACAACAATAATCCTGAGAAGAAAGAAATCTGTTTAAACCTTTAATCCTGAATACACCTTTTTAAAGTGCTGTTGATCTTTAGGACTGAAAAGTAGTAGTTGTGGCTACTGTAGATCATGTGCAAAAAAGATGACCCCAGAAAATGAATAGGTGGTCCTGTATGTATAAGGAAAGGGAGAAAAGATGAAAAGAAAAAGAAACTGTGACAGAGAGGAGGCAGTGAAGCAATGGAGTGTAAGGAAGAGGAGGGGCAGTCATTGTGAGCAGGAAGACGGTGTGACAGCTGCTAATCAGATTAGCCTCAGACTTGGCTGTCTAATGAGCATCCTCCTTTGTGACAGTCATCTCACAACGCTGTCAGCCATGAACACACGCTCAACAAGATTCTCTATAGCCCCTCTTCTCCACAGCCAGATTAGGGAGGGAATGCATTAAAATGGAACCAAAACAAGACAGAGAGAGAGCACGAGAGAGACAAGAGGAGAGATGCTGAAGACTTGGTGGGGAAGTTTCATTCATGTGTGAGTGTTGCGGATCACAGAATTCTCCCCTCTAATGCTGAAATATCTCTCCGCCATAAGGGTATGTGTTTCCTCTAGTCCTACACAGTCTCTCTCTTGGCAGATTGTCTGTCTTTCTGTTTCAGTGTCTTTACAACACAAGGCTCCCTCCAAGACTTCAGACCGATTCAGAGCACAGCCCAACATCTACTCAACTGAAACTGAAGTAGAGCACAGTTAGGATTAATTGCTTGGCGCTCTCTTCAGCTGCACAGAAGAGTCAAATCGCATGCTGTCGTCTGCTGAGAATATGGTGTTGCACATCACAGGCGAGGGGTTTCTTATTAATAAGAGAGAATGAGAGGGAGAGGGTTGGTGGGAAAAATGAGAAGGAGTCAGAGTCTGTCATATTGTGGGTAATGACCTGTCTGGACGTCTTCATCATGTCACTGTGATAATAATCATAGATACTGGGGCCATTGCAAAAGCAATCCACCGTAGGCTGACGTCTAACTCTTACTTAATTTAGGAGGCACCAGCTCACATTCGATTTGTATGTCTGTGTGAGTTTTATGGATGAACTATATGCAGATTCTAACAATTCATTTCTCTCTTCACAGGGGCCTCCAGGACAGCATGGTCCACGAGGACCTCAGGGGCCCATCGGTGGAGAGGTAGAGCATAGCTTTCCTATTAATGTCTTTTTTTAATCGCAATTTAAAGGACGGCCTGACTACATTACAAGCATTACTGTTTCACAGAGGCAGATATAAAGAGAACACTCGATGCACGTACAAGTACTCTGGAGAAAGTAAAAGGAGAATTTCCCTGTGGGCTTCCACTCAGGCTTTATGGTTTATGAACAAGCTGCTCAAATGCATCTTCATAATACAACTGTTAATATCATGTCTTGCTCAAAATATTATTCCTTGCAGAAAATAAAAAATGTAAATGGAACATACACCGATTATAAATAATAAAATTATTATTTTGATTGAAACTATAAATGCACCAGCATGGTCCATTTCATTTGGTGATACTAATCAGCGTAATCAGCATTACCGAACAGTCTAATTTGGATTCTCGTGATGAATGAATGTGCATAATTTTTTGTGATTTCTGCCCGTCATGTTTTAGCCTGGTCTCTTTGCCTTTTCAGGGTAATTAATTGAGCTTTGAAAATATTTATTCTTTGTTCTTGTTTTTTTGTAAGCGTTTTTAAAGCTACATCATTAAACTTGTTCAGTTTTTGGATTAAATCAAAAAAATCTGTAAATGGAATTTTGAAGGTTATGAAGGTATTTTTCAAACATCACTACAGTACCTTTATATGTCCCAGCCCTCTTCATATACAGTCTCTTTTGAACACTTCTTGCCATAGACCCTCCATTTCTTTTGAAACTTGAATTATTCAATAGTATTAGGATATAATCCTTGGGTAAAAGTTATATTTACTGCTCTATGAATCATTAAGAAGTATCAGACTATTATCCCTGAGAGGTAGTTATATTTACCTCTAGTAATGGTCGTCCCCCTGCAGCTTCTCATACCGGTCAATTATTCAGCAGTGAGATGCAGCAAGCTGTGTGTGTGTGTGTGTGCTGCCAGTGCTTCATCGTGGGTGGCTTGGAAATACAGTGGTGCAGAGATGGTTAGATCCATAAATGGATTGATAGAGGAGTAGCGCAAAAGCACCGAAATTGAGCAAGATTACATTTAAGGAAAGCAGTTGACAACAGGAGCTCGGTAGTGGTGCATGGCTGTATTCAGCTCTCACGTTTGTGCACTTTGCCAAAGACGTGTTTGCTGGTTTTGTCTCAGGACACAACACAGAATACACTGACACACGAGTGCATGCTGACACTCATGCACAAGCACATGCACAAACAAGCAAGTAAACTGACTGAGAGAGGGAAAATAGAATCCACCCTACTGTGATTTAGACAGTATCCACATAGAAAAACTAGCACTCAGTGTTTTCCTTATGTTGTGATAATTCTGTTCCGGTTTCAGCATTCTGTGAGCAGAACTGCTGACAAACAAACAGAAAATACTGCACAATGCTGCAGAATTTGATTTCCCAAAATTAAATGAATATTTCAAACTTGGCCTTGTTTTATGATGTTTTCGTTCAAGCTGCTGTCTTTCTCCTCTTGCCTCAGGGTCCACCTGGATTGTCTGGTGGAGTTGGTCAGCCTGGAGGTGTTGGAGAGAAGGTCAGCATTTCCCAATAGCAACTGTGCACATACAGCAGAATGGTGGTGTGCATGTGTATACTGGACCATCAGTGTGTGTGATGAGTTTTTATCTTACCAAATGCTCCTTCTCCATCAGGGTGAGGATGGGGAAGCTGGAGACCCTGGGTCAGTTGGAGAGCCTGGCATTGCTGTAAGTCATATTGCTTTCTTCTCCTCTTTTTATTTTGCTCAAGCTCTTTTTTTCTCCAGTTACTCTCTTCAGCCTCTCTGGTTGTCATTTGATTTGCTGGTGTCCTAGGGTGGTAAAGGCGATGTAGGGGAGAAGGGTGATTCTGGCCCCCCCGGTGCGGCTGGGCCTCCAGGACCGAGAGGAACACCAGGAGAAGATGGACCCAAAGGCAACCTTGTGAGTCTCTGTGGAGTGACATTTTCTTGCTCTAGTTATCAGGTCAGTCAGTCTGTTAATGTCATGCATGATCACTCATTGTTTTTGTCCATAGGGTCCAATAGGATTCCCTGGAGATTCAGGGCCCCCTGGAGAAGCTGGTGTCAATGTGAGTGATTTTTGTAGTTGTTGTTGTTGCATTACTATTTTTTTAAATAACAATTTATTGCCATTGTGTTTTTGATCACTTTTTTGATCACATTGCGCTTTTTTTTTCAGGGAGCAGATGGTGGACCAGGGCCTAAAGGAGACAATGGAGAACCTGGCAAAGCAGTAAACATTTTTATTTATTCACTTACTAACACGATTAGCTCTTGTTAGCTTAGATGAAATCTGTATTCTCTGTGTCACAGTGACATGTCATGGCTTTCTTCTCAGTATCTTTAGGCCTAGGAGGCAACACGTTTCTATTTTCACTTATTCTGTTTCCTACAGGGACCCCCTGGAGCCTCTGGAGAGCCCGGTCCTGCAGGACCTCCTGGACGCAGGGTGAGCTTAGTGTGTTGTATATGTTTGTGTGCATGCACAAGAATGTAGTTACATTATGTGTTTATTTACAGTTAAGGGCTAATGCCAATGTCACAACAGCTAATGTCTACTGTCTCTATCAGGGCCATGTAGGTGCTGCAGGAAAAGAAGGGAAGCAAGGCACGAAGGGAGCCAAGGTAAGGACAGAAACACTGAGCTCAGTGGCAATATGTGGTGCCTTTCAGCCAAGCCTTTTTCATCAGTTTTGCTTCTAATGCCTTGTTGTTGTTTGTCTCTCTGTTTAATAGGGGGCGACAGGAACCCTGGGTCCAGTGGGGAAGACAGGCCCAGTGGGACCCCAAGGGCAGCCAGGGAGGTCTGGTCCAGAAGGGCTTCGAGGCATTCCAGGTCCTGCGGTCAGTATCGAGGGACCAGGGATTCAAAATGCTATTTTAATTTAAACTTGGCATAAGTTTGGACTATTTACTCACATCTACAATTCCTGTGTTTATTTTCCAGGGCGAACAAGGATTAAATGGACCTCCAGGACAGACTGGACCACCAGGACCAATAGTAAGACCCTTAAATATGGTTGATAATAGAAGCTGCCAAGTGTAAGCAGAGGCAGTTTTGCATATGAAAAAAAATCAACACAATAACAGCATATTTCCTATTCAGAGTCTACAGCAGGGATGTACCTGATTAATACATCTGACATTGTTTGTAGGGGCCACCGGGACTTCCAGGATTAAAAGGAGATCCTGGAACCAAGGGAGATAAGGTAAGTGTTTAGCCCTTGATGGAGACAACAATGTTCATCTGGTGTAAATCAAGGGAAACAATGATGATGAGCCACGTCTCTCTCTGCAGGGTCACGGTGGATTGATTGGTCTAATAGGACCCCCAGGAGAGCATGGTGAGAAAGGAGACAGAGGCTTGCCAGGAAACCAGGGTATACAAGGACCTAAAGGAGACCAGGTAAATACAGATGCAACAAAATTCACCTGCGATAATGTCACACAAATAAAATTCAGTTCACTTACAAGACAGGGTTGTGCTTGTACATAGGGTGTGGCCGGCTCATCTGGTCCCACTGGCCCACCGGGACCACCTGGACTCTCGGTAAGTGACATAGCTCTTACAGCAGTGTGCTTTTCTGTGCTTTTATCAAGAATTGTTTCCCTTGCCATACATGATGTATCCTATAATTCTCTTGAGTGTTAAGGTCAACTCTTATGCTCAGTTGCAAAATGCAGATATACAGTTTTCTATTCAGATAGCGTCTCTCTTATGGCATAAAATCTTTTCTGACAATGGTTTATAAAGCACACCCAGACAAGTTAAAATGCAATAATAGGAAGCCTTAAACATTAGCATACACAATTGCAGGGTTACAGGCTACTGTTGCTATGCATGCCTGATTTTCCAATGAATAGCTGATTAGTATTGTGCAGTTCTTACGTGAGTAGTAGTACTAGCTGTTAGACTTTGTTTATGTTGCTTGCTTACTCTTCTTCTCCACTCTTAGGGTGCAGCTGGTGAGAAAGGATCGAAGGGAGACACGGTGAGTCGAGTAATCTGTTTTATTTATATATTGCCATTCCTGTAGTCACACTTCTACTTGGTAAGCAGCTGCTGGGAATATATGCTTAGGAAGTGAGAGAAAGTACCTTTTTTGGCTTAAATGTACCATGCTTCATAATCATAATACTCTACTGTGTTTACCACATGTCTTTGGAACTAAAAGCCTGCTGTACAGCTACGCTTGCCTTATGTGTGATTTTTCCATTTGCCCTTTTAATAGGATTTGATTCTGCTGTGTGTGTTGTTATGAAAACCACTATAGTGTGTCTTGAGAGCCAAGGCTTTGACCACAGAGTGCTGATGCACACAGCTGGATAATCCTATAAAGCAACAGCCATATCTGCCTGGATGAAATCGGGATTCGGCCATGAGGTGTGAGAAAGGCTCCAGGTGAGACATGATTGACACACAGTTTGTCCTCTTTTATTCTCCAGGGTGCTGTTGGTCCCAGAGGAGATCCGGGGCGTGCTGGCCCCCCAGGACCTGCGGTGAGTAACTCTAATGATCCACTTCATGGCCTTCTCAGTGCCAGCTTTTTTCTCTTGTTTTCCCTTTGACCGCTTGTTCACCTTTCTGTGCTACACTCAGGGACTCCCTGCAGAAATGGTTGAGCCCCTGCCGATCAGGGAGGGCAGGCGGAAGAGACGAAGGCACTCAGATCGGGCAGGTGGAGTAGTCCCATCCAGGGAGGAAGACGTAGGCTTGGACATGGAGGAGCTCCTTCAGGGAGATCAACCTCTGGAGGATGCTGAAGGAATGGAGGAAGTCTTTGCCACCCTGTCTTCTATGAAAAACGAGGTGGAGCTTATGAGAAGGCCTCTCGGGACTTTTGAGAGCCCTGCTCGGACCTGCAAAGAGCTCATGATGGTGCAACCTGACTACAAAGATGGTTAGCAAAGAAATGATGCATAGTTGATGCTTTTTATACTAGCTTTGATACCAAAGCTTTCTCCAAGAAAAATTAGTCCAGGGAAAAAAACTTCAAATGTTGCACCTATTCTCTAACGTACAATGCTTAAGTCAAATGCTGTTTACCATTTTGTTGCCCTTGATGTGTTCATTATATCAACATTTGGTGCTTGATTGATTGATGTCCTAATTCTGTGGGTGCTGTAGGAGACTACTGGATAGATCCTAACCAAGGCTGTCACAGAGACTCCATCAAGGTCTACTGTAACTTCACAGCTGAAGGAGAGACCTGTCTCTACCCTGACAAAAGAATTGAGATGGTGAGTCTCCAGTCTTTTGCAGTCAGCATTTACAAAGCTGACCTCATCATATTACATCAGGGTACGAATCACTGCCTGTATCCCTTGATCCTAAAATTTCCCTCCGCATACTTCCTCTCTCCCTTTGTGTGTCTAGGTGAAACTAGCAGCGTGGAACAAAGAGAAGCCAGGAAGCTGGTACAGCCGATACAGGAAAGGCAAGCAGGTACAATAAATAAATAAGATAAATCAAGCATCACCTCTTACCATTAATCTCAGCTGGCTCCAAATGCCAAGCAATCTTTTTCTGGCATATTACTCATCATAATGGAGTGTGTTTGGATGATATTCATGCAAAACATTGAAGTGCGAGCATGACTGTACGAGTGCTTACATGAATGTGTGGGCATGCATGTGTGAATCCATCCATGTACACATGATTGCACATAAATGTATATTAGTAAATCTGCTTACTCTGTCATGAGATCTTAATCTGTTATATTATGTGCAATGAAACTGCAGTGAGAATGACTCGCGCAAGTCACTGGCAGCTGTGTTTCGTTGACTAGCATTCAAGGCCTCTCGTGTGCACCTGATCAGAGGTCTTATAACACTCTCAGATAATCACAGAGCTGTGCCATCAAGGTTGTAATTCACTTACTCACTGACACCAGGTCTTTGGATTAGCTTAGACTTTTTTTTCTCCCTTTTTTCTCTTGCTTTCTACTTTGTGTCTTTTTTCCACCCTTGAAAACATAATTGGCTTCATCAGTACAAGCAGGGACACTTGTGATCTTTCTTATTTCATTGGATTTTATGGTTTTGTTGTTGGCTAAAGGGCATTTTATATTTCTCTGCCTCTTTTGTACACTAATGGCTATGTATCTATGTCATTCAGTTCTCCTACAATGACAGAGATGGGAACCCTGTACATGTAGTTCAGCTGACCTTTCTGAAACTATTGAGCGCCACAGCCAAGCAGAGCTTCACCTACACCTGCCAGAACTCAGCAGGCTGGTTTGACAGCACCTCCCGGTCCTACCAGCATGCCCTCCGTTTCCGGGGCAGCAATGACGAGGAGCTGACACAAACCAAAAGCCCCTTCATCAGCGCAGTGCATGATGGATGTCAGGTCAGTGCTGGGATGTGCCAGGGAAACGGACTAGTTGCACAAAGGAATTAAGCGTAATGAAACTAATGTCTTTGTCGATTGTGTTGTTGTTGTTGCCTGACTCAATATGTGAGTCATCATCAAATCACTGACTTGAGTAGGAATTTAGTATGGAGTGAGGAGAGATAGTCAGTTTAAACCAGGCAAATCCCAATAATGGCTTTAATATTTCTCTTTCAGTCCCGCAAAGGTCAGGAAAGGACTGTTTTAGAGATAGACTCCCCCTCGGCAGAGCTGCTCCCGATTATAGATGTGGCTCCAGCAGACTTTGGCAGCAGCAACCAGAAGTTTGGATTCCAAGTTGGACACGTATGCTTTAATGGTTAAACATCTTTTTCAGCAACAAATGGATAAGAATACCTGCAAAGCAAATTTGTAGAGAAAGAAACTGGACTTTAACCGCTGCCCGAAACAATATTTATTATATTACGTATGTGGTGGGTTTGTGGTAGATTATTTAAGACTCTTCAACAGCCAGTGAAATAGTGTGTGGCTTTCCAGCAGTAAGAAGAATGGCCAGAAAGAGGATATGCAACCATGGGAACGAAGCACATTTACCAAAGGGAATTTTTCCAGTTAGATATATTTAATTTTAAGTGTTGTTTTTTTTTTTTTTTTAATCTCACTGTTTGAGAGTCCTGTAATGAATCCTCTTGAAATATGAGGATTGTGCCGCTTGACGATGACCACTTTTAAACAAGACGGATCTGTCCATTCATGGAGAAGAACTGTCTTCCTGTGGTATGGGTCAGTTGAGTGGGACTTCTGCAAACCATGGATGAACTAGTTGCTACCTAATGTTTCACAATGGCCAAGACTAAATAAATCAGAGACGTCGTCATACTCATTTGCATGCTTGGATTTCACTATAATGACAATTGCATCGCAGTTGTGAACTAGCCTTGCATATTAATTCCACACAAGCAGTATAATTAATTTCCTGTGTGCAGGGATGATAAATTGTCCGTTTTACCCTTCAACTGCAGTTTGCTCAGTGAATTACCTTGATTTGTATTCTTTAGGTGTAGCTAGGTATTGAACCCAACACTTACTTGAACAAATAAGGTTGTTTCCTTTATTGGACTGCTTCCCTCCGTGGGCTTGATAATAAGCTTTTTGAGCCCTCCATGTTTCCACAGCCTACAGTACTGTATAAGTCAGGATATCATCTTTTTTGCTGTGGAATATATATTTGCTATGACATGCCTCAGCACCTAGGTTGGGGATGTTTCAAGGCGGGAATTAAAAACATGCTGATTAAAATGTTCTCTAGTCTAAGCTGCAGTCCATTATACCAAGAGACATTTCATGCTTGTCTTTATAATTGCTGACATAACCTGTTTTCAATTTTCTGCCCTACTCAGAGTTTTTCGCTTCTCTATTTTGTTCATATGTTGAAATTTGAACAGAACACATTGCTGTTCATTTGGCATGGTTTGCTCTTCAGTGGTGCTAAAGATGATTCTGTTATTTTTGTGTCACTATGTTTGTGTGTCTCTGTGGGCAGGATTATAGGACTAGAGAGTGAGAGGGTTATTGCTTTTTCAGCAGCACAAAACACCCTCAGAGGCTGGGGACTTGTCTGCTGTTTTTTTTGTTTTTTTTTTTTGCACATCTTCTGGCTGATTGTGCCAATTTCACAGGGCCATTGCAAGGAGGTGAGGAACAGTTCAGAGCAAACGTGGTTGATCACTCTAAAGGGAAAAAATCACTCTTAAGCCAAATTTGCATTCTGCCAATCCAGTGAGATTGGAAATTTTGGCATCTGCAAACAACTGACTACCTAAACTAGAAATCACAGCATCAAGATAGGAGTTAATGATGTTGTCATGTTATGAGGCGTTGCTCCATCCTTTATAGATTTTTCTTCAATCAGATTTGTAACATCCCTGTAAAATTACCATGGGTGCTATTACAGTGTTGCATTATTCACATTCTGTGGAACATTTGTTTTTAGACAGTGTCATCAGTACAATTTGTCTCTGCATGTTGGCTGAAACTGTCTTTTTTGAATTAACAAATGGATCTGTGAAATATTACAGAAATGACATGTATGTTAATTCTGTTTTCCCTTTAACAAATGGTCTACCTCCTCTGGCTTAAATAGTAGCCTGTGTATCCAACATAGGTAATTTTGCAATTTACCCCCACTGTTCTGTTTGTTTCATAGCATTTAAACAGTGCAATTACTAATTCCTCTCCTCCTGTCCCAGCATGCACTGCCCTTCCTGTGTATAGTGTTTTTTGTACTAATTTTACATACTGTACAGTTATTCTGAAGTCTTTGAAAGCAATAACCTGTTGCCTGAATGAAAAACAAATGTATTTGTCAAAAGTTGATGTGCAAATAAAAAAAAACAAATCGTTCTGTTTTTCTTTTTTTCTCTTTGAGATCCAAGAGGCAGGTTAAAACAATATCCATGAGGGCGTGTGCTTGTCTGCAATGTCCAGTCAGAGGGTGATAGACAGACAAGGCTTTTCATTATCAACTAGATGTGCAACAATCACTCAACAAGCATGCAATCAGAATCCCCACTGCCCACTACACCGATTTGCTCCTCAGTTCATTTATTTCAATTAGCTCTGTTTCAGTTCTCAAGGGGGAAGGTGGTGCAGAGAGAGAGAGGCGAGGGAAGGGTGGAACAATAGATGGTGAGAACAAGAGAAGAGGTCAGGCATGACATTTTAGAGGATGGCAAATGCAGCTGTGGACATTTGGTAATTTTTGGTGGAGATAATAAGGGCTGCGCCGATGGATATTTTTGTGATTCACACAGGAAAATATTTATATTTTCATAGACTCGTGCAGCTACACAGCACATGCATGTGCACACACATACAGACACACTGTAAAGCCTGTTCTTTTGCACCATTAGAGAACAAATCTCTCATCCCCTTTGGGGACCATTGTTCAAGGTTAGCATCAATGGTGGAATAAAGGTTACCTTGGTTTTTTTCTCCTTCCTGCTCTCTTCCACTCAGTTTTATTTTAACTACACTAAGCTCTGGACCAGGAAAGGCCATCTGTTGCCACCACCTCAGAATAATGATCAAGCAGAAGAGCCGTGTGACTGTCATTGGACGATTTCAACAATAGAAACCCCCCGTTCCCGTGACATTGTGTTTCCAAGGTTGTTTTATTTCCCTTCTGTGTGTCAAACCTTTGTTCGTGTCATGGCAGTGCTATGTAAAACCATTGTCTGTGTTTGTGAGTTAAAATATCTATGATGGACTGATAATTAAGAATAAACCCTTATAATTGAGTTGTCAAACATGACAATCATTTGGAAACCACCGACATGCATGTTATCCATCACACCATGTAATCAAAGCAATGAGAGGAGCTTTTCAAAAACCAGCTGAGCAAGGAGCTCAGCTCTGTGAAAGCCAATGGGAATCCCAGATATCTATCTCTGTCAGAGCTGTGTGCTTCAAAACAAAAACATTCTAAAGTGTAATGAAGCTTTTCCCCCCTATTTTTTAAACTGTTATGTTTTACCAATACAGTGGTCCCTCGCTATATTGCAGTTCACTCTCACTGTATCGCAGATTTTGAATTGTATGTGGTATTGCTGATTTTTTGCTATATTGTGGGATTTTGCGGTATATTGGTATTTTTATATATTATTTAAATTATTTTTGTGGTAAAATAAGCATGTTCTAGCCTAAAAAAAAATTAAAACAATATAAAGACATATTAAAAGAATATTCAAATAAAATGCGTAGCGTACAGCCCTGGGTGCTGATTGGCTCAGCCACCGTAGCATCAGTCTCCTCCATCGCCCATATATCCCATGCGTTCAGCATCTAGCCTTGTCCATTATCACTGTGCAGTACATTCTTCTCATCGTCATCAATACTGCACAGCTAGTTCATCATCATCTTCATCATTTGAGTTGTAATATATTCACTGGTGAACAACCATGTAAAATTTTATATGTTGTTAAAATTGCATAAATTTAAGAGTGTAGAAAGTCTTTAAGAGCATAGGAAGTGTTTATAAGACTGTGGGAAAGGTTTATAAGGGTATGTTGAAGGTTTATAAAGTCTTAAAATATATATAAGTAATAAACTAAATATGGTTCGGGAATTTTCGCCTATCGTGGGAGAGGGACCACTGTACTATAAAAACAACAGACAGTGATTTATGCTGCAGGGTAGTAGTCGAAATGGCACTTACAAACAGGAAACTTCATTTAAGTATCTGTGTTTTTACATAATTATAATATTGCATAACACTAGCAAATAAAAAAAACTTGACCTATATAAACTGCTCTTTATTTGTTGTTCCTCTGATCCCCTTTCTTAAAAATAAACTATTATTTGAATAGATGGTTGTGACTATTCAATTTCATGCCAGTAAAGATTAAATCAATTGAATTTGTGACTCAATGCAACAGATTGCTAAACTCTGCATCACTGATTGGGGGCACAATCTTTGGAAGACACTGCTCCCGTAGAACTCTCCCCTTTGGCAGAATCTAGACAGGACCTCTATGACATCTTTGTGGTATCACCCCTGCTGTATCTACAGGGTGACACACTGAACCTAACACATTCTGATCTGAAAACATGATCTCTGTAAGATACAGGATATCTAACAGTCACCTTGTGAGTTTTACCACACAGATTTGAAAATGTTACTTTTGAGCTAAGCTCTTGGCCAGCTCTGCATTACTGATCACTGCTTCATCAAGAATTTGAGCAGAACTGTGGGTCTATAGTTGGCACTGATGAGCTCCTTTTAGGCCCAGGAGTACGTTATTGTAACGCAGAGGCAGCAAGATCCTTAGTTGCTGCAGATTGGAAAGAGGGAGTATTGGAATATTGTGTCTCTTGTTCCATCTTTCTTCTCTTTGTTCTCTTGTCTCTCCCTCCGGCTCTCTCTCTCTCTCTCTCTTGCACTCACATCTCTGTCTCATTATTCTGGAGCTGAGAAAGTTAGAGACGTTTCTTTATTGTTTGTTGGACTGTCTAGTCTCCCCATTCTCCCTCTCTCTAGTTTTCCCTGCCTTCGGCTCCTCTCCTGTGACATTGATTCTGACTAAGCTGAACGTGTCACAAAGTCACAGTGAGAAACGAACAAATTAAACAGATGCTCAGATTAATTAGAGAGAGTCAGCGGGAATATCTACATTTCCGGGTGAATGGGGACATTCCCTTCGTCTCAACGCGTCCACTCAAATCCGGATGTTGTGTCACAGTAGATAACGGCAGACATTATTTTCCACCCCACTGATGTTCGTACGAGTGTGCGTGCTGTTCTCAGTTTAGCATCTTGTACTGTACAAGTGGTGGGGAATAACTTGGATCATCTGTGGCGTGTGCCGAACGTGCTCCTCGATGTGTGGGTCTGGGTGTGTGTTTAGGTTAGCATGTGAAACCATGAGCGTTTGTGGCTGAGCAGCTGTTGTCTTATTAGTGTGCATGCAAGCACCTCTCCTGCCAGGTCCCATCCACAGCTCCTTTATCTCGCAAAGGGGTTGGGGGGAATCATTTCCACGGATGCCTTTTCCATCAAAGGCGCTTATCAACAAAGCTAACATTAGTAAAGCAGTTTGAAAAAAATGACTTTAAGGCGAGGGAGGGAAATAGAAATCCCTGGGCGAGTGGACTAACAGCTCGGCGATGATTCGGAAGCCCGAGGCCCTGTGTGTCGGAGAGTGTCAGATGATTATCTGGCAGACGGAGAGCCCAGATTTAAACACGCAGCTTGAGAACACCCCCGCCACCCCCAACACACACACATCCTACTTGTAATTTGCCGTCTGCTGCAGCTTTCAGCATGAACCACCACGGCTACAACCACTGCTACCTCCATGCCATCCTCACTTAACTTTGTCCTCAGCAAAAAAAGAGAAACCTGAGCTGTCTACAAGCTCCCCAAGACAGCCAAAGTAATCAGTGATGTCTTATTTACCAGATTGGAAGAGGGACACGGAGAGAAGTAGATGGATGAGGAGAATCAGAAAGCAAGAAGAGAGAGCGGTAGTCATTCACCAGCCAGGCCTGTTGTATGAATCACTCAGGCCAATTTAAACATGAACAGCTGTTCATAAATCCAAGGCAGACAGTGTTAATGAAGAAGCTTAGCCCTGATCAGGAAAACAGGAGGAATAATGACCGGGGACCAGTATTCAGCTCGGTGTGTGCATGCGTATCTGTGTTGCTGATTTGTTAGTGAGTGAGAGTGAGAGAGAGAGTGGTAGCTGCATGACCCCATCACTCAATAGAAAAGATTTTTTTCCCACAAATCAGACGAGGCAGTGAGGAAAAGAGCACAAGCCAAAGTCAGAGACTGGGTGATTCAGGAGTACACTGGCTAAGACCTGAGTTGAAAAGCCAGGGAAACTAATCGTTTCCATTTACCTCAATGAGTCTGACTGCTCGTGCCTGTGGTCCTGAATGCAAAGAAATCCTCATCTTCTCTCTACCCTCTCACTCCATCACCCCTCTCCCTTCACTCCGCCCGCCCCTTTCTCCCACTTTTTCCCTCCGTCTCCCTCTCTGAATGATCAATGCACCCTGTCCTGTATCAGTGGCGGCACTGACATGGTTGTTATTCTATCACACAGAATCAGAAGTGGCAGCATTTCATGGGCACCTGGACACTCTCCATAAATCTTGCAAGGCAGGGGTGAACTGCAAAGACAAAATACCTAGCTTGAGCTGTGAGGGTGCTGAAAGTCATATAGTGGCTAAAGACAATGTTTTCTGTCACTTGTGAAATCGCCAACGTCATGCAAACTCTGTGTTTATACCAGCAAAATGGATACGCTCGAGTAGCCAATACAAGTTTCTGAGGATATATAGCGCATCCCTTTCTCTGTGCTCGTCGGTGCAACCAGCAACGTTTGAATTATGCTTTCATATGTTTCACAGTAATGAGTACAATTGGGCCTGACTCCACTGCTCTTCAATAATTTAGAACCAACCTGAGACATGAAGCAATATTCTGAATCTGCAATCGGGAATTACTCTAGCAGTCACTTTGTTTTTTTCTGTGTCTGTCTTTCTCACCAACTCTGATTCAATCTTTTGGACTAGTTTTTCAATTCTTCCGTGCCATATAATCAAGCATTGTAGCTCAGACACCCGTCTTTATCTTATTCATGCAAACACATGCAGTGTGCTCTCCCAGTATGGTCACACAAAAGTGTTCATAGCTTTGACTTGGTAAAGGGAGAATTTTCTGGCAGAGAAGTAATCGGAGAGAGCTGGGAAAGCTGTATTACTAACAAACATCCCCGTGGTACTTGCATAATGAATGACAATTTCTTTTTGACAGAAACAGTGCCTGTTGGGAGGAACATTTTGCAATCAAAAGAAAACCTTGAGTTTGAGAAGGACACCAACGTTCTGCCAAGCCTTCTTTAAAGTTCAACATCTCAAATATATACAGAAGATGTTTGAGCAATATGTACAGTGTGGAGGTAGAAGCCCCAATCTTTGTTACTGAAAAGCCCTGACCTGTTTCTCTGGGATATAGTCGACTAGTATAAAGGAAGAGAAAGCAGGCCAATGTTAACATAGAACTACTATCATTAAGAAATCTTCATACTGGAGTTTTCTTTTTTTTGACATTTCCTTCTTCCACATACATCATTCCATTTCCCCTAGGATACATCAAACAGCCGTTTCTAGTTAAATCCTGTATGTGTGCCTGTTTCAGCATCAGATGAAAGTTTAGTGATGTACTGATTGAATGTTTTCCTGCCTGAATAAACCAGATCCCACTCTGTTAAAACCACAATGCTTCAATTTGAATTCTATTGAAGATCGAGGCTCTTTTTCATTCTTCTTTTTTTTCTTTTTTTTTTTTACGTCTTTACACACAGAGAACTAGTGGTCATGTTGTAGAATGAATGTATGCTTATGACAGAAAGACTGTACATTGATGTGTGTGTCTATACTGCTGCAGCGGCTAATGAGAGACTTGGGGTTTCAGGGTTTCAGGTGCTGGTGCTTTGAGAGTGGAGGTGAGTGACAGGGCTCATGAATAGTGATGGTCGACAGCTGCTCATTAACCAAGAGACTGTCTGTCAGCCAGCAGACAGGAACAGCAGGCCTTCCTCTATGTTTACACACACTTGCACATAAACACACACAGGCATGGAAATACATACACACATGCACAAGCCCATGCGGATTTGCCCACAACTACATGAGCACACACACACACACATGCATGGAGCTAATATCTCCTTCATCTGGGTCCCTGGTGCCTGCTGTCGAAGGGAGGCCGATCATGCAGCTCCCCCTGACAGCATGAGCACAGCGTGCCTATTGCCTGTGTGCTCACACCACTCCCACCGGGGCAAGACCCTCACTGAATATGGAAACACCTGCTAGATGTAAATTCTGAATGAGGCCCGGAGTGCAAAAGGTACAAAAGATTAAGGTTAAAGCAGTGCCAACGAGAAAAGAAAAAGTGATATTCACTTTTTGAGTACTTTTACAAGAAATGTTTGCCACTTTCAGAGTCTGCTTCCCTTTTATTTTGATTACCTTGACAAAAAGTCAATATTCTAACGCAAGGTGACCTAGATCCTGGACGTATTTGTGTGTGTGTGTTGGAGAATTGTCACATGTTGCTCTTGCAAGTAAATCTGTTTGAAATTGCACACGCAGAGAGTACAAAAATATCTGCAAGCCAGCGGTGGTTGCACCGTCTTCAGATTATCACACTGTGAAAGTGGTGTTGCTTGAAATAAGAGTAGAAATATGGTTAGGCGGGCCAAACTGTGGAGTCTAATCCTCAAGGACATTGAAAGCATGATGTAGCAGTAAAATATAAACTGAATCCTGAAGAAATCAAAACATCACTCACTATTTCACAGAGTTGCCATCACATTCCAAGTCAAGAAGTAGAAATATACTGCCATTCTGTTTAGTTCTGTAGAAAAATAAGAGCATGAGAGGGAGTATTTGCTGTTGTGTCTGTTTTTGGACAGGACCAGAATGTGAAAGACATCACCACCATTTCTATTAGAATCCCTCAATGGATTTGACACTCGTACAGGGACTTGACTGCTAAATGACAAACAAATTGCAGAACAACATCAACGTAAGGTTTTGTCTTAAATTCAAGTTTGCATACATTATGTACATTCAAAGAGCAAACACTCCTAAGACCCAAAATATTCATCACGCATTTTACAATTAAATTATTATAGTTTAGGGTGCTACCCTACTGTGCTTCATCCTAATTCCTAAGCCTGCCTATTAATGTGTGTAAAACCCCTTTCTCTCCTCATTATTGTAGTTCTCACAACTCTCTTTAAAATGCTGTTCCTTCTTCTCTCTAAATACAGGAACTATAAGCTGGAGAGTGAAGCCATAGCTTATAGGGTCATTTGCCCCTAGGCCCAAAACTGATCCCCATTCATCCCATCACTCAAACTCTTTTATACTCTTTCATATCTTCAACCCTTCACGTCCCAGCATGTAATTCCAATAAGCTAGTAATGGAGTTGTCTTCGATGGTGAATTAAAGCTTAGATCTGTGGCTTGCTTTTATCCCTTGTAGAAGGATCTACAGTGAAGCTGACAGAGTTATTGTTTGTGTAGAAATCTGTTGTTTACTCAGCCATTGCATAACTTTGTGCGATACAGGGCTTATGTTTGAAGCTTGACTGAGCTGATGCCTGATGTGTGAAAAACAAACACGATGTGAAAAATGATGATGTCAGCACACTAGTTCAGGTTTTGCTTTATTGGCATTGTCAGCGAGGACAGTAATGAGCTTAAACAAGTATGTAAGGCTACCTGTCTCAGTGGCAAGGTGAAGAGAAATTACCGCCACAGTAAATCTGCTAGTTTGTTTAAAATAAATAACAAGAAAAGCACTCAGAGTGCAGGACTCCGCCAAGGCTGGTCAGTCGTTGTATCATTTCCGACTAATGAAATCTTGAAAAAATTTGTGGCAGAAATCACGGCAACATAGAATGTGGCCATTTAATATAAATGTGGCCCCAAACAAAATGACCTTGCACTGACCACTGGTTTGTGTTGTGCACATGTACGTTATGTATGGATACTGAATTGCGTGACTTAAATAAGTAGCGGGTGGCGGGAATTGATGGGACTCGGAAACACCCCCACAATTTAATCAATTGCTCCTTGTATCTTTAAAGACGGAAAAGTCCCGATAAGTCCACAGCGGTGGATTTGTACTAGGATTGTAATCATGTGATCGTCAGCAGGTAGCTGATGTAGCATTCACTTGTAGTCATAGCTACAGTGACGCTGTGCCGTTACCTCGCAATGATACAGAAATCTTTAACAAATCCATCGATCCAGACTATAAGCCGTATCACTGCCAAAATCTAATCACTTGGCCCTTGTATCATTTGTGACCTTCCCTGAAAATTTCATTCAAATCTGTTTTTGAGAAATGTTGCTCACAGACAGACAAACGTATGCAAGTTGTCACAAAACTCCACCGTTCCTCGACAGAGTAATAAATAAATGAATTAATAATTAATCCACATGTTTTAAAATAAAGACTCTTTATGTGTGATAGACTTCAGTTTCGATTGAGGAATATTATATTGAAACAAAACATGCTCAAACACATCACTTTTAAAACAAAAACAATTTGGTCAAAGATTCAAAGTAAGCTCATAATAAACAATTACTACTGCAATAAATTAGCCAGTCAGTAATTAAAAGAGGCCCATCTATTTTTTCTGGGTACAGACACCTCTAGCTTTACATGTCTGATGTGACTAGAAAGAGAACTTCAGTAGAGTGCCCATGTTGCTCCCTTTTATTTGAATGTCTGTGTTTCACAGCAACAGACACAGGACATGCCTGACTCAAATGCTGGTTTAAGAGTTGGCAGTTATTCTTAACAGGCCGTGTACTTAGAACAGTGATCAGAAACAGATAAAGGACACAAACCAGAGGGACAGAGACAGGCATTAAATGACAAATTTGCTATAGGTCAGCTGTAGACGTGGTGGCAACATACAATTTTGTTTCAGACAGATGGCGCAAAGATAACATGGATAATCTGGCAAAAAAGACAGCTTCACAGTATGTTTGCTATCATGTTAATTAACTTTTGCATTTTGTTTGCAGATAATGACTGCTTGCAGTTTGAATAACAGACATTATGAGACATATCACTAATGCATCTCAGTTATGGGCAAATTTGGTTGAATATGAAGAATGTTGTGTATGAATTTCGCAATAGTCTTCTTTTCTGATTCTTTTCAACATCCAACATAAATACTTTAGTATTTAGTATTCAGCCCCATTTCACTTCTTACAAGCTTTATTACCTTTTAAATGGATTTTGAACCAATTGGAATACAATCAAAAGCCTACAAGAAGAAAGTAAGAACAGGTTTTAAGAAAAAGAGACATTTTGGATTTACAAAAGTACTCAGAACCTAATTGCTTATTTTGTAGAAACCCCCGGGGTCAGTCTCTCCAAGCTTTGTACACTTCGATTCAGGCAATTTATGGCATTTTCTCTTGGAAGAGCCTGTCAAACTTTGTCAGATTGAAGGGGAATGTAAACTGACATCTTCAGGTCCATGCTGTATGGTGTTAAATCTGGACTTCAGCTCTACTGTGCAGAGACAGTCAGAAACTCTGGAGAAGTTTTTCTTCAAGGACCTCTCTGTATTTGACTGCAATCGCTCTCCCTGCAATTCTGGCCGGTCTCGATGTCCCTGTCGCTAACAAGAGCTCCAGAAGTATGATGGTGCCACCACCGTGATTGACTGTGTGGATGGTAGTAGCTAGATGATGAGCAGTGCCTCATGCTTCCCAGATATAGTGCTTGGAATTCTGCCCAAACAGTTCAGTTTTAGATTAGAGAATTGTTTTCCTCACACTCTCTGAGTCCTTCAAATGCCACCTGACAAACTCCAAGTGGGCTGTCGTGTTCTTTTTGACTCAGACTGGGTTCTACCATAAAAGCCTGATTGATGAAGTTATCGTGGAGGTCGACAGAGAGTCCCTTGGAATTCAAGGCTCAGTGTTGTTTGATGTGATGCAGTGTGAATTGGGAGACCTTACAGTATATACACAGGTGTGTGACTTTCTAAACTATGTCCAAACCATTCAGTTTTTCAAAGGTGAACTCAATTCAAGGTCTACACACAGCTCAAGAGCTGATAAAGCAAACAGGATGCATCTGACCACAATTTAGAGTGTTGGAGAAAGAAAAAAAAGGTTTTGTAAATGAGAGTTTGATCCATAATAAATCTGTGAAAATTTAAAAAAAAAAAGAAAAAAAAAAGATGTTTTTACAATGTGATAATGAGTTGTTGAGTTTAGACTGATGGTGAAAATGGTCAATTTTAGCAATTTAAATTTCAAATTTACAAAGTATTACATTTTTTTTTAAATCAGAAGGTGTGAAAACTTTCTGAAATTACTTAACATCATAACTTTAAGAACTATAATGACGTTTGTGAAAGTTTTCCTTTTTAATTGCTTTTCAACATTGAATCATGGTCAGTTAGTTTTTGACCAGACTTTACTTTCGTTTTGATTAACTGACATTACTTTATATAGTCTGTTTTCACTTTGACATGAAAGGGTCTTCTATGGTAAATTCTTGTGAGTAAAAGTCAAATGATATTGGCCATGATTTAATGTTGAAAATGAAGAACTGGGAACTTCCAAGGGTAATTTTTATCGGCACTGTTAATATTTGTTGACAGCTTTTATTATTGAGATAAATGCTGACATGTTTACTCCTGATGTATTAGGTGACACATTTATTTAGTTATTGTATTTGCCTGCCCAATCCTCCTCCTTGTCTAAACTTTTCATGCTTATTATACACAAAATAATACAGAACCAGCATATAACACGCAGCTAAAATATTCAAATGCCATCCAGCATAAAATTTCATTTGAAGCCTTCTCGAGGCCTTTTGAACAGCCAGTGCCTACTTTCTTTCGGAGAGAAATGGCAGTAGACTGCTCACTTGAATTTCACTTTAATGCTAAGCACCTGTTTGGGTAGAAAGCATCCATTTGAAAAACACTCGCTCTCCATTCTTAAAGACAACAGATTCAAAGCAAAGGAACAACGACTCAGTAAGCTATAGATGTCCACGTATGCAGCAGCACCCCTAGTTAAAAGCCTCTGATGGAATGCTCCTTTTGTTTGTAATCGATTGAGAGAGAAAGGCATCCACCGTGTAATTGTAGCCTCATTTGATCTCAAATAAACCATGCTGTCCTACACAAGGGAGAGAGCGTGGAAAGGATAAGCTAGAAACACCTTCATTACACCGAACACACTCTCCAACACACTTACTTCCTTGGCCTCACTCTTGCATGCACACACACACACACGCACACAAAAACACTCATTTGCACACACCTTTTAAATTATATTGCCTTCCCTCTGCTGGTCTGTCTTCTTCTCCAATCTCGCTCTGCGTCTTGTCTTCAATCATACTCAACATACAGCTACACAAAGGGTCGACACACACACACACACACACACACACACACACACACACACACACACACACACACACATGCACACACACACACACACATTTCACCCTCTCTGCCTATCTTGGAATGAGCCTGGGATTGATTCTAGTCACAGCAGAGTGAGGCAAAATGAGCAGTCACTCTGAATAGGGCGACGGTGTCAAATAATACAGATATGAACGTCAGACGAATAATTGAAGAAAGTGTTTTATATGTAAAAGACAGAGGAGGATGGAGTGGAATTGAATTTCAGAGAAAATGAGGAGCGGATTCCAGTCCCAGGGCAATGACTAACAATAACTTCGAGCCTTTTTGAAGAAAATACGGGATAATTAGAGCAGTCAATGGGCTTGACAAAGCCCAACACCATCCAGTCTCATTTTTTTCACCATTCTTCATTCACTTTCCCTGCATTTGTTAGCCTTCTCTAATATAATTGTCAGTGTACTAAGATTCGATACGATGCGATATGACCTGATACGATCCGATCTGATAGGATACGACCTGATACGATACCATACGATACGATATGATTCGATAGCATACGAAATATTTACAATAAGCTTACATTACAATACGATACAATGACTTCTGCTATTAGGGAGGTTTTTTTAGAAAAACATCGCTGCATGGTACATTTGTGGAAGTCGACCACATACAGGCATTCAGATACCATTATTAAATACTTTAAAACAACATATTGCACAACTTAAAAGAGCATATTGCATGAGTGCTCATGTGTACCTAAGCTTCTTTTTTCTCTCTCTCTCTTGCTCTCTTTTTGTTCTTTCTTTTCTCCCATCCATTGCTTTTCTGTCTTCTCACCATGTCTCTCTTTTTTTTTTAACATTCTCTCTCTTTCTCCCTCTTCCTGTCTCCCTCCATCCCTCCCCCAGGCGCAGAGCACCATCAGTGGAATTGATCAGATATTCAAGGCACATATGGACAGCACAGACGGGCATAAATCAGGAGTATTTTGAAGTGTCCATGCAGGGTTCTTTTGACTGCTTCTAGTGAGCAGAAAAAGCTCTATGGAACCAGTGCATGAAATCCAGCTCCTTTCCTTCCAGTTCCATGCCAAATCCCTTTTGCTTATTTTGTTTTACAACGTGTGTGTCTCCTGCCTATGTGAGCTTTCCTGCTCCGTCTTTCTGGGCTTTTCATACTGAGTAATCTGTGTTAATAATAATGCGACCTCCAAACCCTCCATGTCTGAGCACTGTGCACTCACAGCCCTGAGAGGTGGCTGATTTTCAAAGGAACCGCCAGCTCGCCGCTCCACAGCAAAGTTGTGAGAATCTCTGTGGTGTGATCTGCTCACCTTATCCCCTGTTTTATCACATTACATACCGGCTAGGTTGTCGGCATGACAACAACACGTCTCTATGGCAACAGGATGGCCAGCAGCTTGATTTCTGGATGTTTGGACACGTAGTGTTGCTTCAAGCTTTCCCCAGGTCCTGTGGTGATGGGGCAGAATATTTCCATCTGAGCCAGAAAGGGTTACAACCAATGTTCCCTGTAATTTTTCATGAGTCTGAGCAAACACACAAACTCCCTGAGCGTCCCTTGGACCACTGTGAGCAACATCAGACGTGTGCACTGTGGTCACACCAGCATCACATCCATTCAAGTTACATGGTTCATTAAAAGAATCAAATTACAGCATTTATATTTCTGTTAAAACACTTTGTCAACAGGAGCCAGTTGAAGGCTGCAGTGATTTTAGTGACACTACAATGTATAAGAGTGAAGTTATTGAATATTTGTCTCTCTTTACTGTTGCAGCGGTTTTGCAAATTGCAGACGGACCCTGTTCACTCCATAGACACCAATGTTATTCCTGTAGCTTGAAAGACAGCTACTTTTGATAAAACTGGGCTTGTAGCACATTGTCTGCATTGCAACAATGGGAAAGAGGCACCGTTTATGTTTTGACAACCTATATCTAACGAGTTATTGATGCTGGAAATCCGAATCTGTGAATATCTTTCCAACTTTACTGAACTTGGGGCCACTACCACCTAAGGAATGATATATTTAATTTTGAAAAAAGCATTTAGCCATACTTAAAGCTTTAAGTACTTTATTAACACGGAACTAAAAATTTTGTATTGTTTTATTATCACAGGTTCTGTCTGAAAAGAGGTGGCATCATTTTAAACAGTGAAATCAAACTAACAAAATGTAATGACCAACCAGTGAGCAATACTGGATTCTGCAAAAACATAAACAACTTTTTAAAAAAAAAATCTAAATCTTATCTTAACACAGTTAATGTATTAACTTATTTTTGTGTGTATGCATGTATTTATTGATTTATTTAGTACTGTTAACATATCAGAGTTCTGAGTGAATTTTTCTTAAGATAGGCAAAGGCCATTTATTGATTACATATAGACTGTTAAATGTTTATGAAAAACTAAAAAGCATTTTTAAAAAAACAACTTAGGCATTTATTGAGTCACTAAAATACTGTAGAGTACAGACCACATCAGCATGATTTTAAGCATCCTCTGGTAAATGAACAACCAGATACTGATGTCTCTCACCATATGGACTTCAGGAGATGACTGGGGGATGATAAACTGTGACCTACTGGTTGGGTTCTCTCTGTTCTCATGTTTCTTACATGTTTGTCCCCTGACAGCCGGGTCCTAATGTTTTTTGAGCAACACATCATACTATGACGTTTTTACAATGATGGTTCTACTATGGAACCAGTTTGACATGTTCAGGTGTTCTTTGTGTGAAAACTCAGAGATTTCAGGTATCAGAAGGTGGTTTTCAACTTTCTTTGTTAACTTTCTGCTTCAACTTTAAACTAAATTTCCTTCACTAACCCAGCCCTCTGGACTTCCAGTAAGCTGTGTTCCTATTGGCTGTCCAGGTGGCTGTGTTCCTATTGGCTGTCCAGGTGGCTGCTTGGTGTTATCAGGAACACCTGAGCAGCTCAGTGTCTTCCTGCCTTATTTAGCAGCAGTCAAACATTTCCTCTGCTTCTTTTCATCTCTTCATGAACCGGGTTTGACTCTGTTGCTGTAGTTTGTTCTTTAGGCATTGGCTTGCATCTTCCAGCAGTAAAATCATCTTTAATGTGTTTCTTGGTGTGTTTTAGGGCTTTGTACTGGATAGTTGTCTTGGTAAATGTGGTTCTTTAGCCACAGTTAGCACATGGTGCTAATGTGTGCAGTGATTAGTGGATTTGGTACAGCTGAGTTGTGTCTTTATCTTGGCTGTAGTGAGTCTTCAGAGGTTTTTGGTCAGACACATTCTGTATTCTTGTTTGGGAACCAGCGTTGGTTGTCCAGAAGGTAAGAGTTCCTGTCCTGATTCTCTGTTCTCAGAGGTTCTCTGGTAGGCTGCAGGAGACTTTAGCGTTTGGGTTGTGCTAGTTTGGTTTTTGTATGGTTTCATTTGGACGACTATCTTGAGGCCTCTCCATGTGGTTTAGTGAGGTTTTCTGGAACAGTTCTACAAAGCAACCTGCAGCAGAAGAGACTTTGAGAGTTTTTAGGAAGTTCTGGAGAGCAGACTTTAGAGCAGCAGAAACATTTGTCAGCAGTTTGAGCAGGAGAAGGTGAGCTTCAGAGTAGAAATGAGATGGAAACCTTCTTGACCCGTGTGGTGAGGTCCTGTACCAAGAGTTTGAGCAGGTTGTGAAGAGTCTGTAGTTCTTTGGTCTGAAAGCACAAGAAGAGTCGACTCGTTAAAGGAGAAAAAAGAAGATATTGTTGGTTCTTCTGTCGCGCTGCAGTTTCCTTAGACTGAATATCAAGTTTATATTTTAAATGATTTCCCATGTGAGCCCAAGAAGACTTCAATAAACTCCCTCCATCCCCTGGACACAACATATTTTATTACCATGTTGAATCTTTTTTTTTTTTTTAATGTTTTTGAGTTTTAGTCATAGATTAAGCATAGTTTTTTCTCTTTGCTTGTTTAGTTTTGTCATCTGTGTAAAAGGTGCTAAACAAATAAAGTTGAATTGATAAACTGAATAATTGACTAACTCATGATTGTGGCAACAGAAGTATTTTCATTGTGATTTAAGGGTTTATTTCATTTTTAAGGTTGGGGTTAAAATCTTGACAGAAAAAGAAGATTAAAGAAATAAACTACATAACAAAAAGCAATTAAATCAAAGGAAAAAAAATTAATACAATAAAACTTTTAAAAAGTTTTATTATTAAAAAGATTTAAGAAATTTAAGATGTAATTTTCTAATTAAACATTTAATTTTTTAATTAAATGTTTTGTCTTTTTAAAGGTTTAATAATCTAATTAAATGTTTTGCATTTTTAAAGATGTTTAATATTCTTCTTGTTGAATTGTATTTTTTAAATGTTTAATTATGGAAAATATTTGATCTGTAATTTTTAATATTTGTATTTTAAAAATTTTGTTAAATTTCATAAAGACATGTATTGTATCTTGTTGAATTATCTAATTCAATATTTTGTCTGTTTAATATAATTTAATTGTATCAAATGTTTAACTCTATTAAACAGACAAAATATTGAATTAGATAATTCAACAAGATACATGTCTTTATGAAATTTAACAAAATTTTTAAAATACAAATATTAAAAATTACAGATCAAATATTTTCCATAATTAAACATTTAAAAAATACAATTCAACAAGAAGAATATTAAACATCTTTAAAAATGCAAACCATTTAATTAGATTATTAAACCTTTAAAAAGACAAAACATTTAATTAAAAAATTAAATGTTTAATTAGAAAATTACATCTTAAAGACAATAAAACTTCAAATAGAAATTAAACAGAAAATACAATGAAGCATTTAAAAAGAAAATTAAACATTAAAAGGTGGTAAAACATTTAAAAAGAAAAACCTTAAAGATTTAATCGAAACATTAAATATTGCGAAAGGAAAAAAACTCAAACAAGCCGATAAAACATTTGAAAAAACAATTAAACATTAAAAAGACAAAACATTTGGAAATCAAATCAGACATTAGAAAAGAATAAAAGGTGAGAAAAGAGCAAAACTAAATGTTTAAGAAGAATCAAACTAAAGACAAAACATTTGAAAAGACACCAGTTAGACTTTAGAAGATCAAATTAAACAGAAGAGACAATAAAACGATCAAAAAGAGCAAAAACAGATAAAGTTCTTAAAGCGTTTTCTAGTCTGAAAACATCAAGTTGTTTCTTCAAACATTTCCTCTTTCTATGTTCTTGGTTTGACTGTGGATAGATTTACTAAGAAGTCATTTCAGAAAACTGCTTTCCGGATAAAGTCTACTAGTAGTTGAAGGCATTTATCAAACTAATGTTGCCTTCTGATCTCCACAAACTTTACTGTTCAGTGAAGAGAATCAGAGTTTGTTGAGGATTTCTAAAAAACCCACAGGTGAAGGTCTGAGAAGAACTCAGATGGATGGTCTAAATGTGAAATCAAGACTCATGGTCACAAGTTTTAAGGCTTCTGTTAACCAGAAAGTTCAAACTAACAGAGAAGTCCTGAGAAACTTTTAAAATTTCAGTCCTCAGATTGTCTGAAGGTTCAAACTAACAGAGAAGTACTGAGAAACTTTTAAGATTTCAGTCCTCAGACTGTCTGAAGGTTCAAACTAACAGAGAACTACTCAGGAACTTAGAAGATATCAGTCCTTGGGCTGTCTGAAGGTTCAATCTAACAGAGAACTACTGTGGGACTTATAAAATTTCAGCCCTCAGATTGTGTGAAAGCTCAGGACCTGAGGACTCGGGAGGTGTGGAGGCTTTGAAAAGTCTTGGAACTGAGGGTTCAACCCTCCAGCACAAAGGCTGAAGCCCAACCTCCTGAGAAAAACGGTCGAGTCGAGACTCGAGTTAAAAAAAAACTCGAAAACGACAAAAAATAGATGATAAATGCGCAAAAAAAAGAAGAATTAGTATCTGAGCGAGTAGCTCAGGGGGATAAGAAGAGGACTACCAAGTGGAAGGTCGCAGGTTCAAGACCCACCACTGGCACTTTTCTTTCTTTGTCTTTGTCAGGATTTTAATAAAAACTTAAGAAGGGTCTGGTCTTGAACCAGCGACCTGCAGCTCCATAGGCAAATCCTTAACTCACTGAGCTACAGATCAGATGAAAAGAAATAATTTCGTCGTCCCTTTGGCATCGTAGTTAATCAAGTGACCACACGGGTGGAGCCAAGGCGGAGTCTGGGTGGAGCCAGGGTGGAGAGTAGGCGGGAAGGTGGGTGGCGGCCTCCCCCCTCTACTCCCCCACCACCCACCACACCTTTCCCCGCCCGACGAGTTCTTCGAGTCTCCACGAGTTCTTCGAGTCTCCACGGGTTTTCCCGAGTTTCTGGAGTTTCCACGAGGTCGTAGGCAGAACAAGCTGTCATGAAGAGGTGTTGAAGTCGGTCAGGATGGACTGACTTTTTACAGCGACTAGAAGGAAGATGACTAGAAGAGCAGGTCTTTTAGCACCGTCCATAAAATCCATGGAGTCGGCTCCAGAGAAATGAAAGAAGGTCAACTTTTATCAACCTCCATCCAGATGTTCAGCTTGATATCTTTACTTTGACATTTTTAGCACCACAAACCTTTAGTATCACAATTTATTATCATTTATTAGGACTTTAATGGATTCCACCAGCAGACTTAATTTTTGTTGACAAACTTTACTCTTGTCATCGTGGGACTGCAGTATTTAAAACTGTTCCTTCTATTTGACCTCATGTTTATTATATGTTGGAAAACACATTTTCTTTGTCCATTAATCTGTTGATTGCTTTCTCCAGTAATTCATTTCTTGTTTTGGTTTATAAAATGTCAAACCCAAATATATTCAGTTTACTGTCATAAAAACCAAAAAGATTTACATTCATGATGCAGGAATCTGACAGTTTTTCACTTTTTATCTTAGTTTAGTCAGAAAGATAGTTGATAATGTGTGAATTGTTGCAGCTTGTGAGCCGTAGAAGGTTTTAATCTTTGGGGCCGAGTGTCAAAAAACATTTAGAAACAAACATCAACAAAACACTCAACAAAGATTTGAACATCATTAAAGGGAAATCCAACTTTTGCATGACAATGTCTAATTAAAGGACATTTATTTCCAACGTAAATGTGTGATATTCATCCTCTGGAGCTTTCTCTTCACGTCATCTTCCACCTGAACTGGTTTGGTCGGGACCATGTGCAACAAACATTTGAAAAGCTGCACTTTAACATCAATGAATGACACTGAAGTTGAATCTCTACATAAATGTGACTGAGTCTGAATGTGCTGCTCTGTCATTAACTCCTAATTTTAAGGAAAGTTCAAACAAAAGAGTTCAGATAAGACTTGAGAATGAGCTTATTTTGAACAAACATCTCAGACTTTCTGAGCTTCAGCACCTCTAGCAAGATATTCTAACAACAAGCAACTCAAGAGATCCAGAAGTTGGAGAGAGTTAGCTTTAGCTGAGCCAAAGAACATGTGGGACGCTAACCTAGCAAACATTTCAGACTTTTCTCTGTGAATTCAGAGAAATAATTTACTATTTAATGACAGAGCTACACATCTGAACTCAGTCTCATTAAAACACACTCTAATTCAGTGTCATCCATCCATATTAAAGTGCAGTTACCCAAAATGTTTGTTGCATGAGCTCCAACAAAACTTGTCCAGGTAGAAGGCCACTTTGACAAACAGGAAGTGGATGATTCCAAGCAGATTTATAGAAGGGGGAACCAGACTGTAGTAAGTGTGGTCGAGTATAGAGGGGTGTTTTGTGGGTATACTCGACCACACTTAGTACAGTCTGGTTCCCCCTTCTATAAATCTGCTTGGAATCATCCACTTCCTGTTTGTCAAAGTGGCCTTCTACCTGGACAAGTTTTGTTGGAGCTCATGCAACAAACATTTTGGGTAACTGCACTTTAATATGGATGGATGACACTGAATTAGAGTGTGTTTTAATGAGACTGAGTTCAGATGTGTAGCTCTGTCATTAAATAGTAAATTATTTCTCTGAATTCACAGAGAAAAGTCTGAAATGTTTGCTAGGTTAGCGTCCCACATGTTCTTTGGCTCAGCTAAAGCTAACTCTCTCCAACTTCTGGATCTCTTGAGTTGCTTGTTGTTAAAATATCTTGCTAGAGGTGCTGAAGCTCAGAAAGTCTGAGATGTTTGTTCAAAATAAGCTCATTCTCAAGTCTTATCTGAACTCTTTTGTTTGAACTTTCCTTAAAATTAGGAGTTAATGACAGAGCAGCACATTCAGACTCAGTCACATTTATGTAGAGATTCAACTTCAGTGTCATTCATTGATGTTAAAGTGCAGCTTTTCAAATGTTTGTTGCACATGGTCCCGACCAAACCAGTTCAGGTGGAAGATGACGTGAAGAGAAAGCTCCAGAGGATGAATATCACACATTTACGTTGGAAATAAATGTCCTTTAATTAGACATTGTCATGCAAAAGTTGGATTTCCCTTTAATGATGTTCAAATCTTTGTTGAGTGTTTTGTTGATGTTTGTTTCTAAATGTTTTTTGACACTCGGCCCCAAAGATTAAAACCTTCTACGGCTCACAAGCTGCAACAATTCACACATTATCAACTATCTTTCTGACTAAACTAAGATAAAAAGTGAAAAACTGTCAGATTCCTGCATCATGAATGTAAATCTTTTTGGTTTTTATGACAGTAAACTGAATATATTTGGGTTTGACATTTTATAAACCAAAACAAGAAATGAATTACTGGAGAAAGCAATCAACAGATTAATGGACAAAGAAAATGTGTTTTCCAACATATAATAAACATGAGGTCAAATAGAAGGAACAGTTTTAAATACTGCAGTCCCACGATGACAAGAGTAAAGTTTGTCAACAAAAATTAAGTCTGCTGGTGGAATCCATTAAAGTCCTAATAAATGATAATAAATTGTGATACTAAAGGTTTGTGGTGCTAAAAATGTCAAAGTAAAGATATCAAGCTGAACATCTGGATGGAGGTTGATAAAAGTTGACCTTCTTTCATTTCTCTGGAGCCGACTCCATGGATTTTATGGACGGTGCTAAAAGACCTGCTCTTCTAGTCATCTTCCTTCTAGTCGCTGTAAAAAGTCAGTCCATCCTGACCGACTTCAACACCTCTTCATGACAGCTTGTTCTGCCTACGACCTCGTGGAAACTCCAGAAACTCGGGAAAACCCGTGGAGACTCGAAGAACTCGTGGAGACTCGAAGAACTCGTCGGGCGGGGAAAGGTGTGGTGGGTGGTGGGGGAGTAGAGGGGGGAGGCCGCCACCCACCTTCCCGCCTACTCTCCACCCTGGCTCCACCCAGACTCCGCCTTGGCTCCACCCGTGTGGTCACTTGATTAACTACGATGCCAAAGGGACGACGAAATTATTTCTTTTCATCTGATCTGTAGCTCAGTGAGTTAAGGATTTGCCTATGGAGCTGCAGGTCGCTGGTTCAAGACCAGACCCTTCTTAAGTTTTTATTAAAATCCTGACAAAGACAAAGAAAGAAAAGTGCCAGTGGTGGGTCTTGAACCTGCGACCTTCCACTTGGTAGTCCTCTTCTTATCCCCCTGAGCTACTCGCTCAGATACTAATTCTTCTTTTTTTTGCGCATTTATCATCTATTTTTTGTCGTTTTCGAGTTTTTTTTTAACTCGAGTCTCGACTCGACCGTTTTTCTCAGGAGGTTGGGCTTCAGCCTTTGTGCTGGAGGGTTGAACCCTCAGTTCCAAGACTTTTCAAAGCCTCCACACCTCCCGAGTCCTCAGGTCCTGAGCTTTCACACAATCTGAGGGCTGAAATTTTATAAGTCCCACAGTAGTTCTCTGTTAGATTGAACCTTCAGACAGCCCAAGGACTGATATCTTCTAAGTTCCTGTGTAGTTCTCTGTTAGTTTGAACCTTCAGACAGTCTGAGGACTGAAATCTTAAAAGTTTCTCAGTACTTCTCTGTTAGTTTGAACCTTCAGACAATCTGAGGACTGAAATTTTAAAAGTTTCTCAGGACTTCTCTGTTAGTTTGAACTTTCTGGTTAACAGAAGCCTTAAAACTTGTGACCATGAGTCTTGATTTCACATTTAGACCATCCATCTGAGTTCTTCTCAGACCTTCACCTGTGGGTTTTTTTAGAAATCCTCAACAAACTCTGATTCTCTTCACTGAACAGTAAAGTTTGTGGAGATCAGAAGGCAACATTAGTTTGATAAGTGCCTTCAACTACTAGTAGACTTTATCCGGAAAGCAGTTTTCTGAAATGACTTCTTAGTAAATCTATCCACAGTCAAACCAAGAACATAGAAAGAGGAAATGTTTGAAGAAACAACTTGATGTTTTCAGACTAGAAAACGCTTTAAGAACTTTATCTGTTTTTGCTCTTTTTGATCGTTTTGTTGTCTCTTCTGTTTAATTTGATCTTCTAAAGTCTAACTGGTGTCTTTTCAAATGTTTTGTCTTTAGTTTGATTCTTCTTAAACGTTTAGTTTTGCTCTTTTCTCACCTTTTATTCTTTTCTAATGTCTGATTTGATTTCCAAATGTTTTGTCTTTTTAATGTTTAATTGTTTTTTCAAATGTTTTATCGGCTTGTTTGAGTTTTTTTCCTTTCGCAATATTTAATGTTTCGATTAAATCTTTAAGGTTTTTCTTTTTAAATGTTTTACCACCTTTTAATGTTTAATTTTCTTTTTAAATGCTTCATTGTATTTTCTGTTTAATTTCTATTTGAAGTTTTATTGTCTTTAAGATGTAATTTTCTAATTAAACATTTAATTTTTTAATTAAATGTTTTGTCTTTTTAAAGGTTTAATAATCTAATTAAATGGTTTGCATTTTTAAAGATGTTTAATATTCTTCTTGTTGAATTGTATTTTTTAAATGTTTAATTATGGAAAATATTTGATCTGTAATTTTTAATATTTGTATTTTAAAAATTTTGTTAAATTTCATAAAGACATGTATCTTGTTGAATTATCTAATTCAATATTTTGTCTGTTTAATAGAGTTAAACATTTGATACAATTAAATTATATTAAACAGACAAAATATTGAATTAGATAATTCAACAAGATACAATACATGTCTTTATGAAATTTAACAAAATTTTTAAAATACAAATATTAAAAATTACAGATCAAATATTTTCCATAATTAAACATTTAAAAAATACAATTCAACAAGAAGAATATTAAACATCTTTAAAAATGCAAAACATTTAATTAGATTATTAAACCTTTAAAAAGACAAAACATTTAATTAAAAAATTAAATGTTTAATTAGAAAATTACATCTTAAATTTCTTAAATCTTTTTAATAATAAAACTTTTTAAAAGTTTTATTGTATTAATTTTTTTTCCTTTGATTTAATTGCTTTTTGTTATGTAGTTTATTTCTTTAATCTTCTTTTTCTGTCAAGATTTTAACCCCAACCTTAAAAATGAAATAAACCCTTAAATCACAATGAAAATACTTCTGTTGCCACAATCATGAGTTAGTCAATTATTCAGTTTATCAATTCAACTTTATTTGTTTAGCACCTTTTACACAGATGACAAAACTAAACAAGCAAAGAGAAAAAAACTATGCTTAATCTATGACTAAAACTCAAAAACATTAAAAAAAAAAAAAAAAGATTCAACATGGTAATAAAATATGTTGTGTCCAGGGGATGGAGGGAGTTTATTGAAGTCTTCTTGGGCTCACATGGGAAATCATTTAAAATATAAACTTGATATTCAGTCTAAGGAAACTGCAGCGCGACAGAAGAACCAACAATATCTTCTTTTTTCTCCTTTAACGAGTCGACTCTTCTTGTGCTTTCAGACCAAAGAACTACAGACTCTTCACAACCTGCTCAAACTCTTGGTACAGGACCTCACCACACGGGTCAAGAAGGTTTCCATCTCATTTCTACTCTGAAGCTCACCTTCTCCTGCTCAAACTGCTGACAAATGTTTCTGCTGCTCTAAAGTCTGCTCTCCAGAACTTCCTAAAAACTCTCAAAGTCTCTTCTGCTGCAGGTTGCTTTGTAGAACTGTTCCAGAAAACCTCACTAAACCACATGGAGAGGCCTCAAGATAGTCGTCCAAATGAAACCATACAAAAACCAAACTAGCACAACCCAAACGCTAAAGTCTCCTGCAGCCTACCAGAGAACCTCTGAGAACAGAGAATCAGGACAGGAACTCTTACCTTCTGGACAACCAACGCTGGTTCCCAAACAAGAATACAGAATGTGTCTGACCAAAAACCTCTGAAGACTCACTACAGCCAAGATAAAGACACAACTCAGCTGTACCAAATCCACTAATCACTGCACACATTAGCACCATGTGCTAACTGTGGCTAAAGAACCACATTTACCAAGACAACTATCCAGTACAAAGCCCTAAAACACACCAAGAAACACATTAAAGATGATTTTACTGCTGGAAGCTGCAAGCCAATGCCTAAAGAACAAACTACAGCAACAGAGTCAAACCCGGTTCATGAAGAGATGAAAAGAAGCAGAGGAAATGTTTGACTGCTGCTAAATAAGGCAGGAAGACACTGAGCTGCTCAGGTGTTCCTGATAACACCAAGCAGCCACCTGGACAGCCAATAGGAACACAGCCACCTGGACAGCCAATAGGAACACAGCTTCCTGGAAGTCCAGAGGGCTGGGTTAGTGAAGGAAATTTAGTTTAAAGTTGAAGCAGAAAGTTAACAAAGAAAGTTGAAAACCACCTTCTGATACCTGAAATCTCTGAGTTTTCACACAAAGAACACCTGAACATGTCAAACTGGTTCCATAGTAGAACCATCATTGTAAAAACGTCATAGTATGGTGTGTTGCTCAAAAAACATTAGGACCCGGCTGTCAGGGGACAAACATGTAAGAAACATGAGAACAGAGAGAACCCAACCAGTAGGTCACAGTTTATCATCCCCCAGTCATCTCCTGAAGTCCATATGGTGAGAGACATCAGTATCTGGTTGTTAATTTACCAGAGGATGCTTATAATCATGCTGATGTGGTCTGTACTCTACAGTATTTTAGTGACTCAATAAATGCCTCAGTGGTTTTTTTAAAAATGCTTTTTAGTTTTTCATAAACATTTAACAGTCTATATGTAATCAATAAATGGCCTTTGCCTATCTTAAGAAAAATTCACTCAGAACTCTGATATGTTAACAGTACTAAATAAATCAATAAATACATGCATACACACAAAAATAAGTTAATACATTAACTGTGTTAAGATAAGATTTAGATTTTTTTTTAAAAAGTTGTTTATGTTTTTGCAGAATCCAGTATTACTCACTGGTTGGTCATTACATTTTGTTAGTTTGATTTCACTGTTTAAAATGATGCCACCTCTTTTCAGACAGAACCTGTGATAATAAAACAATACAGAATTTTTAGTTCCGTGTTAATAAAGCACTTAAAGCTTTAAGTATGGCTAAATGCTTTTTTTCAAAATTAAATATATCACTCCTTAGGTGGTAGTGGCCCCAAGTTCAGTAAAGTTGGAAAGATATTCACAGATTCGGACTTCCAGCATCAATAACTCGTTAGATATAGGTTGTCAAAACATAAACGGTGCCTCTTTCCCATTGTTGCAATGCAGACAATGTGCTACAAGCCCAGTTTTATCAAAAGTAGCTGTCTTTCAAGCTACAGGAATAACATTGGTGTCTATGGAGTGAACAGGGTCCGTCTGCAATTTGCAAAACCGCTGCAACAGTAAAGAGAGACAAATATTCAGTAACTTCACTCTTATACATTGTAGTGTCACTAAAATCACTGCAGCCTTCAACTGGCTCCTGTTGACAAAGTGTTTTAACAGAAATATAAATGCTGTAATTTGATTCTTTTAATGAACCATGTAACTTGAATGGATGTGATGCTGGTGTGACCACAGTGCACACGTCTGATGTTGCTCACAGTGGTCCAAGGGACGCTCAGGGAGTTTGTGTGTTTGCTCACACTCATGAAAAATTACAGGGAACATTGGTTACAACCACAACGGCCCCCTGTCACATATGCAATCGGCTCCACAGTAAAACATGGGCATTATAGAGGCCTCAAGTTATTTGCAATATGACATTATATTGAGTAATGTTTGAAGACAAAATAAGAAATAAAGCTTCCCAATAACTGCCAGCATTTAATTGCTCTAGTTTCCGATTCCAATCAGTTGTAAGTGTCATCATAAACTAAGATTACTTTTGACTAATATACAGCAAGTCAATATTGTACAGAGATGAAAATCATTACAAAATCAATTGACGTGCTCCATAATCACATAGGAGATTCCTGAAGCTTCCCATAAGCATTTGTCTTGCTGTGTGCGGCCATAAACCAACAGGCAGCACAAATAAATCTCTACGCTCTGTCCTTGTGCTCTCTCTCTCTCTTTCCCTCTACTTTTTTCCAGATGACTTGTCCTCTGCCTCCCTCTCTCTTTCCAAGTCCCTGGTTATTGATTGGGACCCTCCTGGACGGTGCAAGTATAAGATAAATAAGGAGTCACTGGCCATGAACAGCTCTCTCCCTCACCCTAACAAGAAGGGATGGATAATCATCTACCAGACCCGAGAATTCAGTCATGTATTTCCCTGGTCACTTACGTACAAATGACCATTGGCCACGTGGATCCATAGACTGAACCCTTAAAATGCCTTCAAAACTACTAGATTCAGTAGGTTTGTATAAAAAGTAATTTTGCACTTACAGAAGAATCTATTATCATATTCATTTTCTATTTAATGACTAGTTCTTATATCAGCTGTAAAACACATCATCAGAACTGAAATAAAACCAAATCCAGCTACAAAGACTACAGGCATTTAATGGAAGCTTAGCGCATAGTGCATCCTGCACCTGTGAAGCAGAAAACACTATAATTTGCTCAGGTGGCTGCCTGTTTTCACTTAACACTGACAATTATCTAAGTAGCACGTAGGGCATGAAGTTCTTCTACACAGACCATAACACACCCCAGTTGCACTATGCTCCTATCAATCAAGCCAGATTTCACTGAAAGGCAGTAAGGAACACAACTGATTGTTTGTCACACACCACTATGTACTGCTGTCTGCACACGGATACACTGCACACGGACATGCATAAAGTCATCTGTAAACACCAGCACACACAGAGGGGTAAATAACTGTTGATATCTCTTGCAGCATCGAGAGCAGTGGTGCAAGACTTCCCCTTAGATTTTGAAAGCCCTATCTGTATCAGGAACAGCAAACTGAAAAAGCAATTTGCTTTGTCACACAGAGACATGCTTGACTACACTGAATAATTGCACTGCAGCTCTGGAAAGAGCTGTTTTCCTTTTATCTAATGAAGGCCTTCAGGGGAAGGAGCACGGGTCTGTGTGTTTTGTGTCTGTATGTGTGTGCGTGTGTGTGTGTGTGTGTGCATATAGGTGTGATATGCAATAAATATCTAATGATTTTTGCATGTATGTGTCAACATATATAACCGCAATAGAGTAATAAGGAGCTGAGGCATAAAGATGATATTCATTGCTCTGTCTCTTTCAGACAGTCTTTACAGTGTCCCTCTGCTGCCTGCCTGACTTCCACACTGTTCTACTGCAATATATTGATTCATCAAATCTGCATGTTGCCTCTTGGCTGTGTCCAGTTCCCAGCTTCAGGCGGTCCCCTGATTCAATAATGCAGAAGCAGACTGGAGAATGAAAACCCCTGTGCCTAGATTCAGCCACTAACTCCTGAGAAGTGCTGAGTCCACACTCAGCTGCTTGCCGGCTTGCCTCTGTGGAGCTTGGCAAAGCAGAGTGGAAGCTACAGGGACAACTTCTGCCTCCAACTACTACACAACCAAAGGTTTAGATGACTGTAAGAGGCCCTGGTGCACATTTGGGGCTCTGAAGAGTGGGGCTAAAGACAAACACTTTTAAAGGAAAAGAGTGAGTCTCCCCCTCCACATTCTTTCTATAATACTGGTCACAGCAGTACCTGAGGCAAATGGTAAAGCGATGTTTAATCTGCAGAGGCAGAGGACACAGGCATAAAGATGAGAAAAGTGGTAAGGAAGCAAGAGGTAAAAACAAACATTAGGGAGGAAAGAAAGCGCCTTCTCTGATGACTGTGTTCAGGAAAAGGTTTGTGAATTGTCATAATGGCTCTAAAGCATTTGTTCCACTGTGGAACTGTAATTAAGTCATCAGCGACAGTTTGGAGTCTTTGACTTCATAATGAGGCTCAATGTGCGCAGTTCGTGCTCTGTGGATAAGCTGCTGTAATCACTTCTATCTGCTTAATTATGTAAAACCATTCTTTTATCCTAGTAGTGTCTAGCTCTTTATCTCTTCCTCTTTCCCTCTTGGTCTCTGTCATGGTCTCATATTTTGAGTATAGCTGATACTGTAAAATCTGAGCAACACAGTGGGGATGAACACACATGCTGGGTGATATCAACCTGTGACAGATATGCTGGTAATTGTCCACCCAAATGGCCGCTGGAAGATAAAGCACAATGAGAAGTGGGTGTTAACAAAGGGCACAATGTAAAAGAAAAGGTGTGTCAGCTGCAGCCACTTAAAGACAAAGCACAAAGCTCTCACCACTCTGAGGAGCTTTTTTTTATTACCCTTTTCTGTGCCGTCCTTAGTATTGGTCAGAAGAACATTACAGCTCAGAGGTAATGTATAGGGTATTCTCTTTTCCTCTCTTTTTCAAGTTCATCGTAGATTGCAGGATCACATATTCACTTGCACACTTTTCCTGAATTACAATAGGACTCTGCTCCACCGTGATAGAGGCGAAGATGTGTACTGGGTGCTGCAGGTTATTTGCAGTGGAAGTAAACATCTATCTCCATGTCCCTAATGGAGACAACCTGACTGTACTCTCTTTAGATAGACCTACATCAAAGCTCTCCTTCTAAAGTACTTCAGAGATCACTACACTGCTTTGTACATGCTGCACACACATAAACACATGTACTCACTCACTCACAAACACACACACACTCACCCTTGAGAGTGTGGCAGTGGAGAGTGAAATCTTGTGATGCTCAGGAACTTTACAGCACAGACAGGCTGCAACGGGAGAAAAAAAAAACCCTGAATGCACGAAAAAACAGGAAGCTGCCACAGTTTCAATGGAGCAGAAAAAACAGTAGAGAAAAATGTCAACAACAAATAGCTGCTGGTTTCTATTGCTGCAGGCGACATGGACTTTGGTTCCCTCATGTTTCTTTCCTCCCACATTATGCATCATCTTTTCATCCAATTAAACACAAACACAGGCTACACAGTACAACTCAGGGAGCATCTTAGTGCTGCTCGTTCTGGGAGAAATAAAATGAAGATCGAAATAGAGGGAGACGTGTCAGTGGAAGAAAAAGAAGACAATAGGGATGTTTCAAGATACAGCAATGGTCTGTGAATGTGTGTGCTGCATGGCTTCACTTAAAAGACGGACCTCTCGGCAGACCATCCCTCTGTATCTGCCAGTCTGTGTTTCCCTTCATTTTTTCATGTTTCTGTGAGTCTGAAGAGGGCAGCGATTCGCTGTTTTGATCTGGTGACATGAGCAGACTGCTGTGCAGTTCTTCCAGATGATGATTGATGATGTTTGCTGAAATATGGTGAGGCGCAGACGTGACGCGTGGCAGGGCCTCTTTGCAGAGACCCAAACTGAACCTGGGGTGTCTTTGTCCTGGTTGCCGTGGTTATGTGCAGGTAGTGAAGTGAGGCGGCCCAAGATGGGTGTGAAAAGCCATGTTTAATGCCGTCTTCAGGCAGCTATTGAAGGTTTCACACCTTTCCCTCTGGGCACTCAAGTGAACATTTCCATGGCAACAGAGCACTCTTAACCTTCTGACCCAATGGGTGGTTGAGCTTCATCACCACTAACTTGCTTTAACTTGTGTTATTTTAGAGCCCCAGGTGAAAAAATACATAAAGTTATCCCTCATTTATGTGAAAGGAGACACATTCGGTACACTGTTTTTGTGTGAAGCCTGGTCTGACAGGAAGATCTTTTAAAAATTGACATTTTAATTGTAAGAATAATGTTGAATGTGGTTGATGACTGAAGTTTCATGTTGACCCCGTTCAGCAACCTATTGCCCTGACATCCTGATATTCTCTATGTTTAAATTTAATGTCTAGATTTACAGTGCGTTTCCACTAGTGAAGTGGGAAAACTGAGCAGGTGGATGAGGATGAGTTGCGGCATTCTGTTTGGCTGTACAACAACACTGTAGTTGTGTGACTGCTGAATAAGGTGCTCCATGCTGTTTACACAGGGGTAAGTTGATTAGACATTCATTAAGAAGCATGGATCCAAGATCCATGCTGCTGTAATATTTGCACAAGGCTTTTTTGTTGGCTTCTGTTATGTTTGCAGGTAAGTCAGGGTTAACACTTCCCCATCTGTGAGTTTATTGACATGTTGATGTTGGAGGGAAGTGTGTTGGTGTGTGGGAGCTTGTCTGTGTGTCTGCTGAATTTTAAGTCAAAGACGGAGAACTCCATAAGGTTTACAGGATCCTGCATGCCCACTGGACAACCTAATACAGAATCAACTTCCCAAATACTTTCAGGAAGCATATGGTCTTTTAGTTCTATTGCATAATAACTCAGCAGCACCGGCAGCAGCAGCAGCAGCATTACACAGATCAATAACAACTGACTCTGTTATAAGACAGACTCCAATGCTTGCTAGATGGATAGAGCAACTCATGTACTCCAACTTCACAAAATCCAATTAGACTGTCCTTGCAATCATCTACAATCCAGTCACTCACTGGGCCTTTGCACCTGTCGAAGATTCACCATAGCCACGAACAAAACATAAAGCTCTTATTTAGCACAGTCCATTGTAGAGGCACGTTTAATATTCTCCTTGCTTTCCAATTGTTTGAAGAGAGTCAACGCTTGGAGATTGAAAATCTATATAATGATGGGCTTGGCAATGGTGCTCAATACAAATAACCATATCTAAACAGCTGTGTTTTAGTGCTTACTTTCTGACAAGGTGCCGCCTGTAGGCAGTCAGAGACAAACACTGGTGCACACACACACACACACACACTCACACACACTCCCACAGAAGCATAGAGGTGCTGGTGGTTGTTAAAAATAGCCCTCGGGCCACTTTAAAACAGGAGGCGTGCTGTGTCGTTTCAAATATTTTACTAACACACACTCACTCACTCAGAGGAAAACACAGAGTAATTCTAGAGTAAATCAAAAAACATGAAATACAATTAAACTACTGTAAGTCAATAACGAACATAAACACTGAGGGTAGCCATAACGGGAAAACAGAGGGAGAGAGAGATGACTTCATAAAAATAGACAAAACTGGAAAAATAGTAAAACTGGTGATTTTAGTGGCACATCTGCTTTACAAAGTGCTGTCACATGTTAGGTGACGGACAGAGATGACGTCTGCTTCCCTGAGAGGACATACAGTGGCCCTTAAGGTCTATTTCCTCTTTTCTCTCAGCCCCACTTGGACTGACTTGGGGATGAAAAAAGAGAGAAAAATGCGGCATCTTTGACAAATGGGTCATGCTTTGTTTGCATTTACCTCAGAAACATCCCCCCAGCGTCCGATGCCCCGGGTCTCTAAAGTGTAACAGGGGATGGAGATGAAAGAGGAGATGGAGCAGAACAACCAGATGTAGGGAGGAGACTGTTAGTACAGTCAGCATGACCATTAAACACAGTGGCGCGCTGGCCCCCATGCAGTGACTCAACATCACTTTGACTCACCATGGCAGCCCTGGGCTTCTCTACTATTCTGCTTTACTGTATGTATGAGCAAAGGCACCATCCAGGAGGAAAATACAATAACACGGGTGAAAGCAACATCACAGGACGGGAAGAACAATTCCTACATTCTTATTTCCATCTTTCCCAACACCACCACTGCCTGCCTTCCGCTCCCCCTCCCTCAGCTACTCATTTCACCTCCTCATGGCTTTTCCTGCTGGGAAAATAGGAGGGTGTGTGCATGCCACTGAGCTCAGCAGCAGGGCTGAAGAAAGTCAACCCTCTGCTGAACCATAATGGGGCAAAGGGGATAGGAGACAGAAGTCATCACGCTGTCAGAGCTGATATCCTTCCTGAATGCATTGAGAACTAATCCCACTGTCCAAGGAGTTAAAAGCCATGACACACTAGAGCCACAGGGCGTTGTTTGAAGTATTTTATGAATTACAACAGCGAAATAACTACATTTGTGACCTTTCAGTAAAAAATGAAGAGAAAATAAGACATTAGTTAACAGTACCTAGAAGTTTCAATAATGTTTTCAAGAAAGCCTTTTAATCTAATGTTCAAACTGTTTTAAGAACATTTTACATATTGCATAATGTTTCTAGAATCTTTCTTCTAAATTGACTAAGACAGAATGTTGCAATTGAAACATGCAGTAGATGTTGGGAGGACTTGTCAGGTTATGTTATATGATTACAAACCAAGATTCAGTATAGTCTGTTGTTAAAAAGCTTGAGGTCAAGTAGAAATGTTCTTATTTTTTAAAAGAAAAGCATTTTTTCAATGAAGATAACATTAAATGAATCAGAAATACAGTGTAGACATTGTTAATGTGGTAAATGACTATTCTAGGTGGAAACAGCTGATTTTTAATGGAATATCTCCATAGGGGTACAGAGGAACATTTCTAACAACCATCACTTCTGTGTTCTAATGCTACATTGTGTTAGCTAATGGTGTTGGAAGGCAAATTGATGATTAGAAAACTCTTGTGCAATTATGTTAGCACATGAAAAAAAATGTGAGTTTTCATGGAAAACAGGAAATTGCCTGTGTGGCCCCAAACTTTTGAACAGTAATATGTGTTTTCAAAATGTCATCAAGGCCTCAGAAGAGATAATTTGTTATTTGTAAAATGCTACTGCTATGTGACAAATATTACAAATGGTAGAAGTTTTCTGCTGCAATATTCTGAGAATGTTTTGGGGCTGTTGTTGATGTAACACACTATAGAGCATTCTTCCAGAAAACATTCTCCTCACAGTGTTACATGATAACAAAGTAAGATTCTCAATGCAAATGTTTTAATAACATCTTATGAAATTTTCCTGCATTTAAGAATAACATTCCGGGAGCTTTAAAAAAAATCCTGCAGAAAAAACTACTAGAAGTTTCTCAGAATCTTTATAGAACAAAATGATTCAAGTTGGGAATGTGGCATTTTTGCACAATAGAAAATATAAATAAGAGTATTTTATTGAGGCGGTTTCAATCACTATAATCTCTGAATATCATAAACATGGTGTAGCAGCAGGAGCCCTCTAGTCTTGTGTGTCACAGCATGTTCTCTTTGCTTTTAGAATAATAGCAGCTTTCACTGTACCGCTGCTTATAATGGAGCATTTTACAGTAGGGAGTTGAAAATAAATAAGCTGCTGTAGATTTATGCCAACATAAGACTCATGAATGAACTTAAGAGGTATTTGAATTTTTACACATATAGCATTGGTGCAACACACTGTACTTGTCTCATTTGTCACTTCAGCTGCTTTTACACAATCCTGAAAACAGTGCATTATATGCCAGCTTCACTTCATTCAAAGACCATGGATGTGCTTTATCACTTTGTTATAAGGAAAACGGAACACGCTCTTCTAAAAAACGGTTTATTTTTATGTGCTGCTTTTGTGAGTTCAGCTTGCTTCGCTTTGGTCAGTCAAGAGACTTACCACAGGTGGTGTGTTGTGCATTTACCTCTGAAAAATGTTTTTAAGCCAGGCTACTATTAAGGGCTGAGGACAGAATGGGAAGCAGCGGTTGTAATGTTTTTCATACCCAATTGAGGATCGCCAGAAGCTACAAACACAGCCTGTCAAAAAAAAAAAAAAACACCCAAACAAACAGGCGACTACAGGCCCACATCACCCAATAACTGTGACTCAGTCACATGGACACACATACACACACACACACACACACACACACACACACACACACACACACACACACACACACACACACACACACACACACACACACACACACACACACACACACACACACACACACACACACACATAAAGACATAAACCCACAAAAGCTCAACCACCCCACCTGGTGCACTTATTAGAATGCCAACCCATCATTCAATTATCTCTGTAAGATGGAGACATTCATTATCGTCATTGTAATTGAGACAAGAATAATCTTTATCATTTCCCTAAACCCCTGAGAATCCCTCTGTTTTGTCATATTCTAATTGGATGTATGTCAGCACTGAACTGATGGCATTAATGTAGATCTGACAGCAACTATCTCGAATCATTCAGGAAGAATAGGATGACATTATTAATGCTAAATGTCAGCTCTTTGTTGAGGTGTCTGCCATTGTAGGAGACATTTTGTTAGGGGAAAATCTATCTATCTATCTATCTATCTATCTATCTATCTATCTATCTATCTATCTATCTATCTATCTATCTATCTATCTATCTATCTATCTATCGCAATATCTAGCAAGAATATATTGACTACATATGTCGAACTCTCTCTCTCACACACACAGAGGTGCACGGCCAAGCTTGGCTGCATCAAAGAGTGGTACTGGGCTCCAAGCACATAGACGTGCTGCTCCTAGCGTCTGCACCTTGCAAGCACAACAGTCACCTTCCAACCTCTGCGACTCTCCCCCGCTCTTCTCGCTTCAGTCGCAGTTATTTTGCAGGACGGAGGGGGAGAACCGCTGTCTGCCCGCTTCGCCCGATTACAGCATCTGAGGGACTTTTCCACTCTCAAAAATCGGAGCCTTTATTTTCTTTTTTAAAAAATTTATTTTCCCTTTTGCAACCCGCAAAAAAATAGACGGGAGAGTCTATCTGTGCTCCACAAAAGACACGCGGCTGGTCGCTTTACCGATCCGGAGAAGGCTGCCGCCGTGCGTCCTGGTGATGAGGCTGGTGGCGCACAACCGACACAGCATTAAAGGAATCCCTCTGTGCCTGAAGAAACCGCCCCAGTAAGGGACAAGAAACACGGGGGGTGGAGAGCTGCGGGAACTGGTGTCGGCGGGGACGCGATCATTTCGACAAAAATGCATCTCTTCAGTGCCATGTTCCTACTTGTGATGTTAGCTGCCATGCCCAGTGAGGTAAGGACGCTTTGCACGCTATCAATAAGCATTGCTTAAAAGTTCCAAAAGCAGCTGGGAAATTTAAGCAAGAACCTTTGCCTTGGGAGAATTTTCATGAGATGATTTTTCCACAAAAAGAAGGGGAAAATAGCAGAATATTGTGTTAAACGAGTGCAATAACCTGCTGCAGTATTTAACAGTCAAATTCATATGTTTATGAATCTTCTATGTGCAATCTGGTGTGTACTGAAGCAAGAACAATGTTGGGAGAAAGTTACATTAAGTAGAACTATATAGCTGACAGAACAAGGCTCACTTGAGCTCTTGTACCTTTTAAAGCTGACGTAAATCTTGGTGCAATTTGTAGTTAAGGGGTGAATGCGATAATAAATACAGTACCATTTTCCTATGACAGCAAACTAATTGATTTACGGCCTCTTTCATGCCTTCGTTGCCCTGGAGGTCGGTGTTTACAGATCTTACCTCTACATCACTGACAGAAACATTCAGGGGCTCCCCGAGAAATCCCAGTAACCGCTTATGAAGCTGAAAAGAACCAGACAACCAGGACGTGTGATTTGTGGCTGTGAATACAAGCTATGAGTAATTAGGACCAAACGTTTGTAGATCCTGGAGATGTGTGTGATGTATGTGTGTGTATGGCGTGATCTTGTGCATGACACCCGAGAAAAGCCAGTAAAAATAAAAATAAATTTAAAAAAATGACGAGCTGTGATGTGACAGTTGTAAATTGAAGTGAGGGACAGTAAATTATTTGACCCAGAAATAGATCTGAGTCAAGGCAGGAGAATTTGAACTTGCGGGAGGTTTGGGTTCGGCTGGTCAGTGTGCATGTAGCGATGAGCAGAACTCGTGCTGGTGGATGGTAAAGTGAAGGGTGTGTTGGTAAAGCAGCTGCAATGTGGCCGCTGATCCGTTATGGACAGCAGCGTTACGCACCTTTAGCTGGATGCGGCAGTTTGCATTCAGCACCACGGACAGCTCCGCGTCGCGCCTTCAGTTAAAAGCAGCAGTCTGAGTCAATTTAGCACCACAGACAGCGCCGCCTCGTACGTTGGCGGTAAGTTCCACCATTTGGCAAAGGCCACAGACGGACCTTAGGGCTTTACAAATACAGCACGAAGAATGCAATCGTTAAGGTTGCCAAAAAATGGAACTGCAACGTAGGTATGCTAATATAATACACATTAAAGTGATAATAGAGATAGAATACAATAATGAGTGGTGTATAGGAATGATCACAGCCAAAATCAAATGAAGATTTTCTATTCCTGGGATGGTTCCTGTGGATTAAGACACCCAAGTTTCCAACCTTTGAAGCCCATAAACCCAGGACTTGGTGGACTTTTCACACCAAAGAGCAAATACATCTACTGCCTTTGATTGCATTCAACTGTCAGTTATTTCCTGTACATCATTATAGTTATGTGTTACCTGCAAACTGCAAACAAACTCCAGTGTTAGTGGACCTCAAAGGTTGGAAACAGGTTGGGTGTCTTAATCCACAGAAACCATTCCTGAATTAAAATCTATGTAGGACTTACAATGATCAGTCTAGCAGCTCCACCTTATATTCCACTCATTATTATTTTACATCTCTAATATCACTTTATTATATGGATTACATTAATATACCTGCGGTTCCGTATATATAATGTATTTTTAGTGCTGTATTCTGAAATGGTTCATGTGGATTGAGACCTGCTTTCAACCTTTGAAGCTTCAATGTTTGTTTTTGTTTGTTTTGTTTTTCTTTAAATGTATTTTTAATGTCGCCCATTGTTGCAAATGTGTCAACTTGTGTTGTACTTTCAATAATTTTGCAGCATGTATAGACAGTGAAAGCCATGTGTTGCTGCATAAATCACTGGTTTGTCAGGTGCACAGGGAGAGTAAGCTCTGCGGGTGACCTTTAAAAGGAAAAGAAGCTGTTTCTTCTCTGCAGGAGGTGCGCTGACAAACAGGTTGTACTGTACACCTGTATGTTGGGTTCAAAGTATGGCATGTACAGCACAGATGGCATTAGAGGAAAACCAACTGGTTTCATTCCGAGTGGTTTGAAACAAGTTTCCAAAGCTCTAATTTAACACTCGCACGAAACATGTCCCCTGGCCCTTGCCAGTGACCTCTGTTAAATTTATCTTCTCTGATGCTTAATAAGGAATTTAACTACAACTGAAAACTAACTGACATTTAAAAAATATCATTCAGTAATGAATTCACTTTAAAACTTAAAGCAAAATATGAAATGGCATAACTTCTATATCCAGCACACAGCACAATGGATGTAAATGAAGGGTCGCAAACGTCAGTGTTAAATGCTTGCCCATGTGACACTGAAAATACAGATGATTTACTACCATTTCCCTACTTTAGTGGGCTCATACAGTAATTGGCCTTGGGGGGCAATTTGTTGTAAGTGTTTACATTAAATATTAAAAGGACTGAAAGAAAACATGACACCACCCATCTTCCTAAGACTGCGCTGCAAACATAAAGAATTGATGACTTCTTGCATATCTACTGCAACGAGGGGAACGCTCTCTGCAGCAGAGTTGAGATATCCACATATTTTCAGTCGTAGTTTGCGCGCAGGCTTTTATGAAACATTTAGACGGCTTTAATGAGACAGATGCACTTATTCATTCACCGCGTGTGTTTGTTAAGTACCCATGAAGCCCAGGGGTCCATAGTGTTAGTGATACAGATGGGCACCTGCTTGACCTTGGCACAGATGTCTTGGTATGATGCGCACATCAAGCCAAGCATGACAGGAGTCACTAACACAACAGAGTGTGTGTGCATCAGAGAGAGAGTGAGAGTGTGTATGCACATTTATATGTAATGCAACTACTATACATCCATATACCGAACGGTATATCGCAGCTGGAAAAGTGATGTATTGCTGCAGATTTATTAGGAGATGTTTATTCACTTTGTCTTGACTAGGACTTTTAATTACCATGCTGTGACCTGTAAGAAGAACAAATATTTTGCCGTTACACAAAGAAAAATAGAGAGCATGAGAAAATTCAGTGTTCGTGAAACATCCTTTTCATCATAAATGAGATAACTTTGAATGTGGTTGGTGGCATTTGCCCTGAAACTTCATGAATAAATATAACTGCTTTGTTAAAACCAAAGACGTGAGAATAATATCAGTGACATGCTCAAATGTTTGCAGATCACACACATGCCAATATTTCTGCCCAACAAACAAGAGAGTTTAAAAAAGCTCACTGGAGCCTGACTAAGGTGTGAGGTAATATCGTTCGAGGGGACAAATGATTTCTTTGTTTCGTTTCTGCAGCTACACAATTTCTGTTTTGAGTTTCTGGGGATAAAGATTGTTTCATGTACTTGAAAGAGTCACGTTTAGGGTTGGGGGCAAAACAAAATGTTGTTGTAGTCCCAGTGGAGCATGAGAGTGCCGGGGGAATGCTGTTATTGGTTTAAGATGTCTGCCTCCTGAAGACTCCAGCATTAGTGTGGTTGAGAGTGATGGAAAAGTGCACTTGCTTTGGTGTTTTTCTGCTCAAACACCAAGTGCAGTGGGGGAAAAAACCTAATTTCTTGTCATTCTCAAAGAGGCAGACAGAACCCTGTGCAAGCAATTGGCTAGATTTTTCAGTAATTGACTTGATCCCTTCTCTCACCTAGGATCGTGATGTACAATCAGCTTGACTAGACCACCATTTAGGACCTTGTTAAGTTTTGTTTCCTCAGTTGAGATTCGTGTGACGACTGTAGCAGAAGCTCGCACAGTTGTCGATTTATAGCTAAGATATAAGTATTTTAAATGAACAAGCACTCGTAAATCATGCTGTGGCTTAAAACATCACTTGGCACAAACAGTTTATTTACACCGAGCTAATTATACAGTACTTTGTGTACGTGTCACTGAAACTAGATAGTTTTACTGACAACAAAAGCAACAAAATTCTATGAAAATACTGTGTTGAGAAGACTTTCCTAGCTCTATGTCAGGGTTTTTTGCAAGCTTGACTTCTAATAGGTCAGACTCCACACACACACTGCCAAAATGACGCAAAGCTACAAGTTGACGTAATGATAAAACAATAGTCGGCATCTCTACATTTGAGGACAACAAGGACAGACCTCTGCTCAATCAGAGTCGGGCAGAACAAACAGCTGTTTTGGCAAACATCCAATGGAGACAGCTTTAAACAGTACACCGCCCTGGCTGTGACCCTTTGGCCAAAAATCTATTTTCCTGGTGCCAGCCCAATGAGAGCAAAGCAGCATGATCGCAATAAAAGCCCATTCCCAGACAAGAGTGTGATCGAGCCACTTGTGGTAAATTTCAGTCTTTGTGTCCCAGCCAAAAGCTTATTACACAGCAATCTGGCCACAACATTGCTTGTCAAACCCTGTAAAAAAACACTTTGTTAAAGCGTATTCCCTCCACCAGTACCTGTTAAAAGGTTATATACGTTTTTGAGGATGTAACTGTAGAGCTGAATGACAATGAAAGAAGAACAGGGATGGAAGTTTCCCAGGAGGAAGGACACTAGGTAGCAGCCTGGACAGAGAGTGCTCTGCCAAGCAGCCGCCTAACCTCCACCGAGAGAATTAAACAAATGAAAAACTGCAGAAGCATGGGTGTAAATCTGCCAGAGAGAGGCAAAGACACACAACTATTAAAATCACCTTGCTGGGCAAGACACTTCCAGGTGCTTGTCTGAATTATTAAAATTGCACGACCACACAAACCCATGCAATTAGAACATAAAGCTACATCAGAGACACATCTTTAGATTCAACATTACATATTCTGTATGTAGTTAACACAGCATTCATTTTCTCAGTTATTAAAGTGGAGACTTCTTTAGTCCAATGTGCAACACATTTTCTCATATAGTGCAATAATATGTACGCTCAGTGTAAATCTCATATTTTTCTTTGCCTGCTAAACAATATTCCACGTACTAACCCACGTAACCTCATTTCTGTGTTGCCTGCCAATCAGTAGCAATCATGTCTAGCACCATGTGGGTGTGTAAGTGAGCGGGCAGGGTTAGATTGGCCACGATGCCTGCGTCCACCTTTATGCATTCCCCATCAATATACAACGGTGCTGCTTCACAATCAGCTCCAGATAATGAGGTTACATTATGTTTCATTCGCTGCTGCTTGGAGAGATTGAATAGTATGTGCTTGTGTCATGACTGATTAGGGTAGAGCTTGAATTAGTGCACAATAATGATACCACATTGTGTGAGTCAGACACTATGGAGAGATCTTTTTTCATAAAAGAGATGCTGCTTAAGAAAAGGGTTGAAGCACAGAGAGCTGTTGAGCCTTTTATGCTGTCCGCTGCTCACTCCTTCATCTTAATGTTTGATGTACTTTCATGTGGCCTGCTGCTTCATCATCAGAGGCGTTTTGCATGTTTGTGTGTTTGTAGGAACAAATAATCTGTAGACACCGTGGGGACTCACCCCCCATCATAGAACAAGAATTTCATCATCTAAAGCTTTATTTTTCGGAGTGTACCTTGGTTTTAAGGTTAACAAATTGAGAGTTTAGGCAATTGGGAAACATGAGGTGCTCATTGCTAGCCAGTGTTGTACAATGAAAGATAAAGTATGTGGATAACACATGTGCATTTTACAGTCGGTTTGCAAGCCATCATGAGGGGTTTAGCTTTTCATAATGATGTACCTGTGGTCGGTCAGTTTTCTAAATGTAGTTTGGCCATGACTCATGCTGGGGTGATATTAGCATGTGAGGATGGCAGTCAGGTTGTGAAATGGATGGCAGATTTTACTACTTTGGTGTTTTAGCTCAGGCTTGCAATGGTCTGCGTGGTAACTGGTTAATGAATGTAACGGTGAGTCAGGAATCATGTGTGGTCAGTGGTCTGACTCGTAGACTATCTCTGTGTCCCTGCCATGGCTGCTTTATGACTTGCTGATGTCTACTCTCAGTGTGGGTTTTGATACTGTCAACCACTGCATTTTTTTTTAAACAGCCTGAAGGAGCGGGTTTTGTATCCAGGGTACTGTGCTCAAGTGGCTTGCCTCCTTCTTGACAGGTTCTTTACTGTTAAAATTGAGAGTTGCTCCTCCTTGTCTGCCCCAATCACCTGTGGAGTACCTCAAGGTTCCATCTTAGGACCCATTTTATTTTCTTATATGTGCTCCTCTTTGGTTTCATCTTTCACATAATATAGTAGTCCTCCACGACTGTGCTGACATCACACAAGTACACAAATACTCCACGTCCATTACATCCATCATAACCTGCCTCTCTCAGGTGACGTGCTGGATGGCCTAAAACTGTTCTCAGTAAAATGATAATAAGACTGAAATGGTTCAGTTTTGGCCCAATACTACATCAAGTATCATCAGCCACTTAGGGCCATTGACAGCAAATTGACACACCTAAACCAGGGACCTTGGTGTAATCTTTGACTCATCTCTGAAATTTGATTAACTCTGGTGCAAGGGTGCTTCTTTCAACTGAGGAACACTACCAGATTGAGATCCCTTCTCTGACATGAAGGCTGTGTGTCCACTTCATTAATCCCTTCAATGCGAGGTTACTGTAAGTGTCTGTATCTGGGTATTGGCCTGTCTTCAGTGATTTGTCTGCAGCTGCTGCAAAACTCCTAGCAGGTATCAAACTAAATGGAAATCATTACTCCTGAACTAGCATTCCTGCACTGGCTGTCTGTTAAATACAGAATAGGTTTTATTGTATTTGTTTATAAAGGCATGCATGAGTTGGCACCTGAGTACCTTTCAGTACTTCTCTACCCCCACTCCACCTCTCAGCCGCTTAGTTCCTACAAAACAATTGCTTTTAACTGTTCCACAGTCGAGGCTAATGGGTAAGGGAGACACACAGTTTTGGAATAACCTTTCTCACTCACTCAAATTTTCCTCCTTCATGGACATTTATAAGAAAAGTTTCAAGATGTACGCTTTTTCATTGGCTTTTGATTGGTCTAAATGGTCTTAACATATTGCATAATGTATTTTATATTTATTTGTATGCTAGAAATTGATCTTACAATTTACTATCCTTTTTTGCATTAAGTATTTCCTGCCATTATATTTTGTTTTATTCATTGATTCTATAAGTCTTCGTCCATTTGCACTTTTTGCACATCTTTGTCACTGCCTGAATAATAACATGAGACATCGATCAACTCAAGTTGTTTTAAAGTGCTACGTAACATAATGATTTGATTTGATTTGAGGTAAAGAGGATGTGTCAGCATGGCCATACCTTTTCAGTAGTAGTATCCTTGAGGGTTCATGAATGCATGAGCATTGCCTTGTAACAAGACAATCGATGTTATTCACTTCATCTAATAGTGGTTCAGTGTTGTGGCTGATCAGTATATAATACCATGCTAATGGTATTCTCTGCAACAGTCAGACTTTCATAGCAGCGTTTCTTCATATTGTTAACCAAATGTCTCAGTATTTAACAATTGTACAGAAGCCAGAAGCCTTGCATGGATTTTGGTTTCTTTTTTAAGCTGTAGTATCATATAATGGTTGGGTTTATTGAATTGTCATCCACATGAGGTGTTTGTTGCTTGAAACCTTGAGTATTTTGCAGATATTACAATGATAGGGGACACTCTCACTTAAAACTGGCATTGTCAGAAAGACAGAACAGTCTGGTAACCTTGGTATTTAGTTCATGTTTTAAATGACCACTTACTCATTCCGAGCCACAGGCTGACTATTACTTATGCTCGGGGCTTGTGTGGACTCCAAATGACCTCTGTTGCTGTTTTCTGTCTCGTTGAAAGCCCAGCGGCCTGCTGTCCTAAAATGACCATGAACATTCCCATGGACTGAACTGAGTGACTCTGGGGCAGCTTGTAATCGCCATTAGAAAGGTCTTTAAGGTCTTTTGGGATTGAGTACTAAATACAGTTGCTACAGCTTTCTCATTTGTACAGACATGGTTAACCTGGCAGCTAACCAGCAGCCAGCTGTACACTCCACTCAGGGACTGATCACTTTATTATACATGCAGGATGAAAGCAATGTAGATTTACATGTGTCATCATTTGAGCCTCTATTTCCCCTCTTGACCCTTATTCTCTCTTCTAGGCAATTTTACATTGACTGACTAATGCACGTCATTTCTCGAAACAGTCAGGGTGCTAATATGATGCATAGGATGCTATTTGTATGCTTGCTGTCAACAGTGTATAGAAGGATCAGCTTGACTGGTGGGATGAATATCATCCCTATATCGCATTCTCTTCCCCACTTTCTCTCTTTCCTTCTGTGTGAGTGTGCTGGAGGGTGCAGGACTCCCAGAGGTTTATGTCTGTGACTCTAAGCAAGAGTGACATTTCTCTGACAACACCCAGAACAGCACACACATGCACGGCCTGGCGCACTCTTTCTTTCACACACACACACACACACATTGTCATTGGCTCCCATTTCTCTCTCCCCTTTCGCTCTCTAGTTCACAAACATGTCAGTGACGGGACCCGCAACAATGCATGGAATCCATTGTAGATAACGAAACATGGCTGAAGCTATCAAAGCTGCCAGTGCTGTACAGTGTGAGTGACAAATGCCAATTAGAGCACAGACATGATGCTTCATGATCCGGTCAGCAGTGAACACACTGTCACCGGTTATAAGGGTAGCAACACGTTACCCTAGTAACTGCCAACATGGGACTCACCTAGGGTTTTTTTATTTTTTTTTGTGCGTGTGGGTGCCCATCTGCTCTTTTTTTTGCATTGCAGTAGGCACCTCCTGACCAGTTTTCTGTACGACCTTGCTTTCCCCTGCTCGATGAATCTTTTATGAGCCTGGCAATGTGGGTTTCTGTGTAGAAGATTGGAATATAAATATGGCTGTTGCGCCTAGAGCTCCTCTTCCCGCTCTGATACAAAAGCTTTCATGAGACTGAGCAGATTGGGCAAGCTGCTACTTGAACGGTGCTCTTCACATCTCCTCACTTTTATCGGAAGAAACACATCAGAGTGTTATGCATTCTCAAACACCAGACATAGATTTTGCCTCCACCTGCTCATTCACACGGTTGGATAACATACCCTATTCCCAGCAAAACTTGTTTCCTTTAAAGGTGTTTGGTTTTCATGTCAAACTCTCAGTCAGTGAGTTTGTGCAATGTAGTTTTCTCTTTGAAAGGCCAAGTTAATTGCTCGCATTCATGTTATGGAGTAGAGAGTGGCAGCAATTGACACACTGAATGAGAGGTGATGAACAAGAGACAGAGTAAATTTTGGTTGAACTCCTCCAACTGTACTATGCTTCTTTCTTTCCGACCTCAGCAGCTCGCTCTCTTCTTTTTTCTCCTCTGTACTTTGTCTCCCTCTCTTTCAGCTTAACATGCTCCTTGCTACCTTTGTTCCAAAGAATCGTCTCCTCACCGCCATGCGCGAGTGTGACAGCATCGCCTCCCATGTTGAAAGCTAACTCAATTGCAGGGCTTTCATTTTGGGGAATGAAGGATGAGAGCTATGCAGCACAGGAGAAGCGGAAGCAGAAGGCTAGAGGAGCCATTTAATCGATGTGTTTTCCGCGTGGCACTGTCACAGCCACTCAGTAGGGCCATTGATGAGGGAGGCTCTCTCTGACTGCGCCAAGGCTTAAAGGCTCCAGTCAGGGAGGCGTGGGAGCCCAGCAGCCACCAGACACTGCTGCATATCAAGCAGGCTGGCAGAGCTGCTCTCTGCAGCCCCACGCTGAGCAAGGTAGAGAGGTCCTTTGATAGAGACACTACATGTAGGAGAGGCGAGATAACAAGACGCTCCAGTAGAAGGAACACCAGCTTGCATTACATTATGCTGCCTGATTCTAAACCCCTGGGATTCCTTCAAGACTACAAAATACACATGGACACAATGGTGTGTAATACTGAATGTGAACGCCACATGTTGAAGTAGGAGTCACAGTTAAAGACTGATATACATTTGTATGGTGCTAAATGGAAACTCAGTATATATCATATTAAAAAAGAAATAGAAATGGAATGATAGGTGCAACACTGATGACATATTCTGAAAGAAATTAAATCTAGCTTTGATGGATTATACCAAATTGAAGGAAAGTCATGTAATTCACAGATTTTTGCATTAATTTTTCGTACATCAGACAGTTCTGACTTAGATAAGCATATAAGTCGAAAGAAGCTTTTCATAAAGTGCGTCCTGCATCCAGCAGTTCCATGGTGTTGTTGCTGCTTGGGCCTTGGAATAGAGTGAGTATACAAAACCAGAATGTTTTTCACTTTTTTTCCCCCACTTATCTGCAGCCTCAGACACACAAAGACATCTTGTACAAAAGACAAAATGTACTTCTTCTACTCTAAAGAAAGCATCCATTTGCCCCTCTAGTCCTTTAGTAATACTCTTGGCAATAGGTATGCACACATCTAAATGATGTTAATGCTACTGTGTGTGTGGGAGCAAGTACAGCTGCAAAAAGTGCTGTACTGCATTAAAACTGTTTATTAGCACTACAAAAACGGAAGAGCATATGGTACGCATATATGAAGTGCATTTATTCACACATATACGCACACATTCTCACACTGTAGATTCTGTGAACTGAAGATGCTGTGGTGATCAGGGTTGGTGGGCAGCGTCAGTACAAAGTGAGAGGATGTGAACTGAGTTTGAATTAGTGCCCAGTGCTCGGCTGAGCAGGGCGGCATGGCTGGGTTGTGTGTGTGCATGTGTGTGTGTATGTGTGTGTGTGAGAGAGAGAGAGAGAGAGGAAAGGACAGAGAAGGGTTGCTGGAAATGAAAACTGGAGATTGCGGGTGGGGATAGAGGGAGAAACAGTCTGAGAGCCTTCCAACTGTGCCTGCAGGGTTATTATCTCTCCCATCCTAACCAAAAGGAGAATAATAATTAGAGGCCTATCACTCTGTCACTGTGATTTTTTTTCCCCTCACTGGCAATGACGCTCCTTGCAGATCGTCTTTAATTAGCTCTACGTCGCTTAATCAATACGGCCACGGCAAAACAATGGCATGTGCATCCTGTCGCTCGGGCATGAGAGACACAGGAAGCAGCAGGACGAAAGGATGAGTGTTGACAGACGAGATGTGAGAAGAAAATGATGTAGAGTGGCATTTCAGTTGGAGGGAGGGGAAAGAAACGTCATGCTCTGATAAAAACCTGCTCTCATGATAATTAAAGACTGCACTTGTTTATGTACTACTGAGTTTTTATGAGCGTGGATGAGCAGAAAGATACCGTATGTAAGTCTGCATGTTGCTGCGTAACAAGATGAGAAAAGCAAGCAGGGTGAAATGTTGGCTGTATACCAGGCAGCACTGATAGTCCTATCATGTCAAACTATGCTATGGGATCTAATGCAGTAATCCTTGTTATATTTTTGAGCAGCAGAGCTGAGTGCTTCAGCCACACTAATGGTGATGTGATGAATAGGTATTCAGGAGATGTCTCTCTCATTCTGCCTTAGTGCCTCGGGCTACTGGCCCTCTCAGGCCTAGCTCTCATCTCTTGCTCCTCTCAGCGAGAGTAACAGCTTGCAATGAGCTGGTGCAGGGATCTTTAGAGAAGGGTGCTTCTCACTTGTCAGGCACATTTTTCTACTTGATATGCTTTGGATCGATAACTGCAGCTGCCATGCTTAAATCTGTGTTGATCTTATCCAAACAGCCTAGAACAAGACTATTAAATGTGAACTGGGAGTCATTCCACACCAAAACTCACTGATTTGTGCCTGTGCCTAATATTAAATACTTTAGAGGGAACGTACACTGTGAAAAATTTTATGGGGATAACCTGTCGATGCAGGAAACTGTCAGTAAATGGAGAATTCCAGCAAAGAAATCTTTGGACTGCAAGAGACAAATGCCCTCCTTATACATAATTTTTTTCAAATTAAGACAAATGCACAGTTGTTGTGCAGAAGTGGCCTTTTGCATGGGTGTCATTAAAATTCTAATTAAGGATTTAATCTTTGGGTGGCAGAAATGTCTCCAGAATGCATGTATCCTTTTCAAGCTCATTATTATAAGGTATTTCTGTCATGCTGATCTCCTGTGCTTATTTTAAATGCTTTCTTGTCCATTTTACCCATTTCAAAGAAGCATTAATCAACAATGATACATTTGACGAGGTATGAGGATGGTGTTTCAGACTGAGCTATGTCTCAAAGATACCCAAAAAGAAACTTAAATCATCTTCCATCCCTCCTTGTGCTGCATGGAATATTAATGCAAGGGATGGCCTTTCTGATATCATATCTGCAGTCAGACATGCACTGACACGTGATCATTAAGCAGCGAAGCTCTGCATTCTATCCCCTGTGAAGGGCATGCTGCGCAACATCTGGAATACTGCAGACAAATCCACACAGCTATTGTTTGTCTTTGTATAACCGACACATCATCTCTCATATTCTCAAGTACAGATTCAGATTTGTATTTTGGGATGAAAACTAAATTTTTCAGATCATGTCACTGCATTCAGCATCCAATTTATTGCTTTGTACCTGCTTAACATTACATCTGTTGCAGAGAGACCCAGATCATCCAGTTTATCCCCGTGTGGTGTAGTACTAGACTCTACTGCTACTCTTTATCATGAGGACCTCTCCCCTTCCCTCCCACCAACCCCACCAACACCTTCCCACTCACTTAACTCACACAATATTTCTAATCTCACACTCGGCTAACTTCACGGAATATTACCCCTTTATAATAGTCATACAAACCTCTCATTTCTTCTCTGTATACTCATTTTCTCCACTTTGCTGATATTTTCCTGTCTGTTTGTTTGTGTAATCACTGAACGGATCAACGGCTCCTTGGTTTGACAAAGCAGCAGAGACTTTGCAGATTATGTGGCTGGAATGTTGGGGGAAGGCACAAGAACACAGGCTAACGCGAGACTGTTTAGTTATACTAATAATCCTCTCTCCTTTATTCTACAAGCAGAGAAAAACTTCATTAACACACACAGTGACAATCTAATTTGTTTATCTACAAGTTTCTCTTAACCATTTTGCCCATGACTCCATTTTGCTGTAAATATAATATTCAGTTAGGGGCTGTTTTGGGATTTCTCTCCACTGCACACTGTGCCTGTGTTGCACTAATAACGTCTCCCTAATTAAATGTTACAGCTTCTGTGAGCATTAATAACCTGAAGACAGAGGATACAAATGGAGGCTTCAGCATGAGCTCTGACAAAGAGGTTGGACACAAGACTGCAGGCTGGTTCTGTCCCTTCATTGCTAATATAGACTGCATGGTTGATGGGTTCTGGTCATTGTTTGCTCCTGACCATGTCTAGCACAGAGCATTATGATTTTTTTTAGCAAGTGGCTGCTACAAACTTTCAGTAAAACAAGCTGTAATTGGCAGGATCTCACCACTCTTCTCTGGTCCTGTTAGTCTCGCTGTTGCAAACGTGGCAGAAAACAGACAAGATGTAAATTCATCACCTCAGGGAGTTTCAAATACATCATCCGGCCTTTTCTCTCTTTTTCCAATTCTCTCGCTTTCTCTTGCTGCCCCTAATAAACCTCACAGCCTCCTTTATAACCTTTTTTTCTATCTCTTGTGTCATTCTTTGGCTTATTTTCCCCTTAGTGATTAGTTAATCATGGTGATACCTTTTCCCTGTGACTGTGACATTTGTAAACAGTGACTCAGACAGACACCAAATGAGAAAATGCAGACACTTTGTCCACTGGCAGTTTCTATAGTCCCCTAACAAGGTACACTAGGTACAGTGCATCTAAAAACAGCTCTCAACCCCTCTGCAAATATAGATGAACACATCATTAATGAAACAAAGCACTTCGGAAGTGCTGTAATGAAACAATGGAACGGCACTCAACTCCAGCAGTGCGGAAGCCGATCTGAAAATGCTCTCAACAGCAAACAGTGAAATTCTGAATAGAGGCCTTCTTCAGAGTTGTAAATCTTAGCATGTCAATTAGATGTGTTTTATCAGCTGCGCCATCCAAAATGGAGCTGCCACTTGAAGGGAAAATGAGGTTGCCAGAACTCAGTGGAAGACAAGTTACCATCTTGATGCAAAAAACTCAATTATTCTGGATGATCGTGACAAGGCCAACACCAGTTCAGTGAAGGGCGTTTTGAAGAGGCGAGTAGTCATGGGGGGCAGTCTCAATTAGCAGGCTTTCTTTGAGCCTCAGCTACCTTTCTGCTGGGAGAAAGGCTTCCAATTTGCTGCCAGTAATTACTCATTTTACAGGAATAGCTTTTCCTATGTAACAGAGAGAATGTTTGATTAGCTGAGTGGGATAAAAGGTCAGGATGTGGCATTGGCTTTCTGCTGTTGGACCCAGAAAAAGGTAGGACTGTGGAACATTGGAAAACAGATCATGGAGCCAGAAAATGATCATAGTAATTGTGTGTGTGTGTGTGTGTGTGTGTGTGTGGATGCATATCCGTATTCATTTGCATATGTGTGAACGTCTCTGTTGGTGGGGGCAATTTAACTAGTCATACAGTACCCGCCCGAGGAAGGGCTGTACTGAGTTGTATTCAGCTGGTGCTGTTGGCATGAAGCAGGGCTGAACACTGAGCCATGCTGTGCTGCAGAATGCATTGCAGCTGATTGCTGCATGTAGTTCTTGTCTATTGCTTTGATCAAGGCTTTTCTTTAGCAAGCCTGAAGCAAAATGCAACTCCCTGCTTGTGTCTGATTGAGCTATCTGAGACTCAACCATATACAGTTTATCATACCAAATATCCTACAAATAATGCTGTGTAATCCCCCATAGACTGTTGAGATTGTAATCAAGGGAGCAATCAGGAGCAATCAGTCGATCTATGAATAAAATTTGAATGCCTGTTCCAGCAGTGTATTCAGGAAACTGTTCTGTATACAGAGCTAAGATTTTTCCAGTGCCGTGTTAGCTTGGGGCTGCACAGTGGCTCGGTGGTTAGCACTTCCGCCTTGTAGCTGCCAGATCCCTGGTTCACGTCCCGGCCTTCCCAGGACTATTCTGCACGGAATTTGTATATTCTCCCTGTGCATGTGTGGGTTTTCTCCAGGTACTCTAGCTTCCTCCCCCAGTCCAAAAACAGGCTGAGGTTAATTGGTAACTCTAAATTGTCCGTAGGTGTAAATATGGGTGTGATTGTTTGTCTATATGTGTAGCTCTGTGATAGACTGGTGACCTGTCCAGGATGTCCCCTGCCTTTACCCAAGCTGGGATAGGCTCCAGCACCTCCACAACCCTAGTGAGGATTAAACAATGTATGGATAATGGATGGATGGATGGATGTTAGCTTGGTTAAAGGTACCAGACTGCAAACATTCCTGCAGTTTAATCTCTTACATTGCGTCTGTCCCTCTTATGGCTAATTAAAAACTCAGGTCGACAGCTAAGAGATTTCAGAGTAACACATTTAATTATTGCAAAGAAGTTTACAATTTTCCATCTTGCGTAAGGGTGCAGTAAGAGGTAGTGTTGACTTGGGTTTGCAGAAAAAGAATATTTGTATTCAACCATACTATTTTATGTGACTGAGAACATTGAACCTTGAGGGTCCTGCTCTGAGTCTTACCTCATACTGTATATACTATGAATGCATCTTCTCGAACTCATTGTGGGCTCTGCAGGGCTCTAGAAGGGCTCTACAAGCTATACTGTAAAGACAGAGGTTGGATTCACCACAAGGCATCGCATGTGTGGTATAGTCAATACAGCCAACTAGACACACTCACTATATAGATTTTCTTTGGCAATCGTTCCCACTGGAAGGACAGATCTTCACCTGTTAACAGCCATTATTGTAAGTACTATTCAGATAAGCTTGAGGCATTGATACTGTTTTGTTCCTTGCTTTTGTTTCATATACTGACCAAGGTGCTATTACATGCATGATGCAGCTCAGCCAGGTCTCTCACACAGCACTGTGGCAGCCACCATTAGAGGGTTTTGTAGGCATTTCACTGCTCAGTGGAGAGAAATAGTTGCTCATGCAAGTGGACACGAATATGAAGAAGCATCGACATGCACAAACAAAACTATGCATGCGTATGTAAACACAAAAACAGACACATCAAAACACATTAAATGCAGAAATATAACACTACACAGAGTTCCCATAGTTAAATAAACAGCATCTAAAATGATTTTATTGCCCTTTGGAGATTTTAATGACTAACTTTCTAAAATTGATGTAAGCTGAATATGCAAGGATATTGACTCCCACATAAGGTCTTCATGCAAGCCACATACATCATAATCCATTTTCCTTAATAACCGCAGTTGTCAGAGTGTGACTGACGTCCTACTTTATTTGTGATGATTCTTCAACGCTTGAATTATTGAACATTTTCATCTGAAAATGACGAGTTCTTTGTACTTTATGCATGTGTGTGCTATCGTCCTCCTGCGGTCTCTGTCACTACTATAAAATGTAAAACCCCACATGAGCTTCCGTAATCGAAGGCCCACAGGAGCCATTAATAGATTAAACACTCCATGCTGAAAACACACCACTCTGTCTGCCGGCCTGAACCTTGGGGTGCAGCCTATTTATGCCATTTAAATAGTTGCCATGGTAATGAGGTCACACTTTATTTAAGCTGATTTTGATCTTGATACATTGAGAAGGCAGTGGGCCTCCATGTCCATCAGCTAATTAATGAATTATGACTCAGAGAAATAGCCAGTATTCTTAGATCCAGATGACTCCAGCATCTTTCAGAGCTCGGGCCGGGGCTTGGTTTCTGTGCGGCCTCGCTGTCTCAGTCATAACAGCTCTGCATCATTATGAAGGAGGTCTGTGTAATTAGCTGAGGTGTAATTTGGTATAGTATTTTAGCTATGAATCAGTTGCTGGCTCTGGATTTGTGCTCAGCGACAGAGGCTGGTGCTTTCTGCTCCCCAGTACTGTTATCTCACCCAGAGCTTGTCCCTATGGCCTCGGGGCTTTGCAGCGCTCTACTGCCATCCATGGGTGTACACAAATGCTGCCATTTCTGCAGTTGGTGGGCATTTTTACCATTTGAACTGATTAAAATGCCCTTTATAGAGCACACCCACAGGCTAGGAGTGGAGTGGATTTATAATTATTATTTTTTTTTAGATATTTATAATAAAGCACAAGGCAATGTTGGCTTGACTGTGTCACAGCACCAAAAGGCTACACAACATGCATGCCTGTAGATGTCCCACAACATCTACATTATGTATTGCAAATTTGGGTCCAAGCAAGCAATAAGACAGATAAGATCGCTGATAAAAGTGCATGAGGCCCAGACAGAAATAGTATTGGCTAAGACACATGCAGGGTAAAGGAGCAACACATGATAGGATTCCATTTTTTCTCATTGCCAAAGGGGCATGGAAGAAAACAACAGGGAGCAGGAGAGAGTGAGGGGAGTTAAAGGCTAAATAAAATTCATGAAGAAGGAGAACAAAAGGGAGAGACAGAGAATTGCAAATGATGACACAGCGCAGTCGCAGAGAAAATGAGGCTGGCCAATTACTAGAGTGAAAATTATGAGGAATGGAATTGCTGTGAAAATTAATCTAAAAGGATTAATTTAATACAGGTTAAATGGCTGACTTCCTCTCTAGCTAATATTTAATGAAAGCTTGTTCTGCCAACTGACTGTGATTAGACAGTTGATTGGCAGAGACTCGAATTCTTTGAGGTATGACAGATTGTCGTCTTCACTCTCATTATTCCCGTCCTTTATTGGGTCCAGCACTTTACAAAAGATGGCATCTGACCTGTATAGTGTGAATGGAATTTTGAAGAATTCAGGAGAACTGCAAAACACACATTGTTAACTGTGGGTGGTGAGCGAAAGACGCGCCAAAAGAGAGAGAGACAAATATGCAAAGATGAAAGTGTCTCAGAAAAGATATGATAGCCTCTA